>NC_020496.1:4477882-4497022 GCF_000184155.1 Fragaria vesca subsp. vesca | reverse complement strand
CTGATTCTTGTTTGAAGAACTTGATTGAAGCTCTCGAGACTGCAAAGGAGGAGGCAAGAGTAAAGGCCGAGGAAGAAGTGAAACTGAAGGCAGAGGAAGAAGCCAAAGAGAAGGCAGAGAAAGAAGCAAAATTGAAGGAAGAGGAAGAAGCAAAATTGAAGCCAGAGAAAGAAGAGAAGGAAAAGGTTGAGTCTGCTAAAGATGAAGTTAAATGTAAATTATGTAATGGAACATCAGCCAAACAAGATGGGAAAGAAAATGGAGTCGTTCATTGAATATGTGGCAAGAGAGTCAAATAATCTGCATAACTGGAACTTGTAGTTACAGTAGTGTGTGAAGAATTATATCTGCATAACTTGAAGCAGTAGTTACAGTAGTGTGAAATAAGAATCATTAAGAATTGTGAACCTGTAGTTACAGTGTGAAATAAGTATCATTAAGAGTTGTTTTACAATCTGCACTTTTTTCAAGCAATTAATGACCAATTTTCTGAGTTTTGATGAAATAAATACTACAGTTCATGTTTCATGGAGCTACTGTAATGCCAATTGAAACTGAAAAATCTCTTTATAATCTTACTATGCAAAGCTTAAGTAACAGTGGAAAACGTCTATATTTCAACAAATTATGACCACATATATGGAATGACTAAGGGGGGAATCTGAACAATTAAGCAAGTTATGAGGTGCAGGCAGGGCTATGTTGCTATTTGCCAGTATCCGGGTTTAAGTCCACAAAGCCTATGTTCTCAAGATTGGGCAATCTCTAGAGGCTAGAGAGCTTACCGTGGATCAAAACCCAGGACTTCTTTAGAAAATCCATCACCTTCACCGGTCCACAGTCAATCTCCATCTACATATTCAATGAGGAAAACATATGAATAAAATGATTGTACTTTATCAATCAGAATGAACCAAAATTGACATAATTATATTGTGTTATCTTGCAGCAACATCATGATCATCCCATATGCAATATTGCAACCATATACATTCATTTGATAAGGGTGGGAAGAAATATCTTTTAACCAAGGACAAGAAGAGGTCTTGTGCATGATGCATGCTGAAGGAAAGATTATGACATCATTGGTATATGATGTCAGGGTACTTTGGCTTTACTGTAGAGTGTCGAGAATCTGTGAGTTGTTTGCAGTTGGTATACTAACCCATTTCGCAAGCAAACTCTTTGCCGGCCTTGAGCAAGGAGACAATCAGCAAAGAGACCCATCCACCAGTCCATTCTAGATCAGAATGCATAATGTATTCACATAGACACGTCATACAGTGACTCACCCTCATTCATTTCCCATCATTTATAGTTTTATACTAATATAACCTTCACCTAAACATAAACAAAATGTAACGCATCCCAATGTGAACAAAACACAGAGGCAAAGCTCAAGAATGTATGCTTGAGCCCTCCACCGGACAAGTGAAAGTCCCTATTAAGTCTGTTGAAGAGCCCAAATTCCATATATATACAAGTGTCTTAAATCTTGTAAAACCAACCAACCATGCTCAAGAGGATGATGATGAGAGAAATGTGGTTGTGGCCTCGACTGGGCTCACTGGGTTCAGTACTGGCAAGTATGATGTTTGCTTATGCCATGTTTCAACGATACTTTCCCCATCAACTCCGGAGCCACATTCAAAGATATACACAGAAATGGTTCGGGTGTGTGTACCCTTACATCCAGATTTCCTTCGATGAATATTCCGGCGAGTTGCACAAGCGCAGTGAAGTGTTCACTGCCATCCAAAGCTACCTGAGCACCAAGTCGTCTACAGAAGCAAAACGGCTCAAAGCAAAAGAAGTCAAGGGTAGCAAGTCTTTAGTCCTTGTCATGGATGACAATGAAGAGGTGACTGATGAATTCCAAGGCATTAAGCTGTGGTGGACTTCCAGGAAAACTGCGCCTAGGCAATCTTCATCATTTCCTTTCTATCCTCAGCCTGATGAGAAGAGGCGTTATAAGCTCACATTCCACCGACGCCACCGGGATATAATCACAGGGACTTATATTGACCATGCGAGAAAAGAAGGGAAGGCAATAACGGTGAGTCATAGGCAAAGGAAGCTTTACATTAACAATCCTCCTGGATACAAAACGAGGAAATGGAGCTCCGTAGCCTTTGAACACCCTGCAACATTTGAGAGCATAGCAATGGAGCCAAAAAAGAAAGAGGACATCATCAATGACCTCATGAAGTTCAGCAATGGTAAGGAGTACTATGCGAAAATAGGGAAGCCTTGGAAAAGGGGTTATCTTCTGTATGGACCACCAGGCACTGGTAAGTCCACTATGATAGCTGCCATGTCTAACCTCATGAACTATGATGTTTATGATCTTGAGCTAACGACAGTGAAGAGCAACACTGATCTGAGGAAGCTGCTGATTGACACGCCTAGTAAGTCTATCATTGTGATCGAGGACATTGATTGCTCACTTGATCTTACGGGGCAACGAAAGAAAAGGAAGGAGAGAGATGAAGAAGATAAAGAAATAAAGGATCCGATCCGTAAAATGAAGGAAGGAGAAGAAAGCAAAGCAAGGCAGGTTACTTTGTCTGGGCTATTGAACTTCATTGATGGTATTTGGTCAGCTTGTGGAAGTGAAAGGATCATTGTGTTTACCACTAATTATGTGGAGAAACTTGATCCTGCTCTTATAAGAAGAGGAAGGATGGACAAGCATATTGAATTGTCTTATTGTTGCTACGAAGCTTTCAAAGTTCTTGCAAGGAACTACTTGGATTTAGATTCGCATGAATTGTTCGGAAGCATTGAATGCTTATTGGGGGAGACCAACATGACTCCAGCTGATGTAGCAGAGAATTTGATGCCTAAATCTAATGTAGAGGATGCCAGCTCTTGTTTGAAGAACTTAATTGAAGCTCTCGAGGTTGCAAAGGAGGAGGCAAGAGTGAAGGCTGAGGAAGAAGCAAGAAAGAAGGCAGAGAAAGAAGCAAAAGTGAAGGCAAAGAAAGAAGCAAAATTGAAGGCAGAGGAAGAAGCAATTTTGAAGGCAGAGAAAGCAGAGAAGGAAACAGAAGAATCTGCTAAAGATGAAGACAAAAGTATCGGAACAGATAACAAGTTGTGAAAGAAAATGGAGTTGTCCATTGAAAATGAGGAAAAGAGTTAAATTATCTGCATAACTACAACCATCTGTTCCATTATCTATCCAAATCACTGTGTTTTTTCCAATGTTTAATAAGAATCATGTAATGGAGTTGTTTACCATTTTTTCATAGCAACCAATGATCTTTTTTATGCTTTTGTTTCTCTGATTGAAATTTTATGTTGCATGCATGGATTCACTCTAGGTCTCTTGTGCCAGTGAAAACTGAAAAACTTTTATATGAAATACAGAAGTAGAATGCAAAAGCTTCATGAACTAATCAATTCCTAACTCCATATGGCTAGTCAGATATATAGGATGTTTGAGTCCACAAAGCAAGCTACAAGAGTACAAGGTATAGCATAATTAGGGCCTACAATATCAGAATGGGAGGCTAGAGAGCTTACCATGAATGACCACAAGATTTGGGAAAGCACCAGTACACTTTCAATCATTCAATCCCCATCTATCCCTCTCTTTAGCTTTGGTAAATCATCTCCATCTGTCCTGCAGCAATGAGCAAAGTTACTATTATTGCTGCTACCTCAAATTAAGTATAAATGAGGTTTTTTTTTTTTTTTTTTGGTCCCGATAATATAGCTTTGAGTAGTTCACTCTTTCAATAAAATCACATACACCAGTATGATAATCACATGCATATATAAATAGTTATATACACAATCATAGACTCATAGTGATAAGGGTGGGATGTCTATTAAGTAAAACTGAGGAAACTACCAATTTAATTATTGCTAATCACCAACTAATGGTGAAAATCTGGAAAACCCATGTCCCCATATTGTTTGTGTTGGATTCCCTAAGACCATAGAGGAGTGAATTTGTGGATGAACCTGTATCATTCAGTAAGGTGAAGAAAAGCTAAAGACAGAAGGTGCATGATGTTTGAATGAAAGATTATGATGTCATGGTCCTAATAATTTTCAAAAAGTTTCCAGGGTGTTTCCTAGTAGTTTACAGTTGGTTTGCTTAACCCAATTTGCAACCAAAGGAGTCCAAATAGGCTTTGCCGACCCCTAAGCATGGAGACAAATCCACCAGTCAATTCTACACCAGCATGCTTATTGTATTCACATAGAAACGTCCCATACCGACTCCCCTCACACTTTTTCCTACAAACAATACAATCTTCACCTAAACTTTCACAAAATTTGTGTTTTCATTCTGAACAAATAAAAACACACAAAACACAGAAGGCTCAGAGTTGAAGCATGTATGCTCCAGCAGACATGCTTGCTCATCTAGGTTCCACAATAGGTGCCTTACTGTTTGTGTGGACAATCTTTCAACAATTCTTTCCTTACCAACTTCGAAACCACATTGAAAAGTACTCACAGAGATTGGTGGGTTATGTTTATCCTTACATCCAGATTACCTTCAATGAGATGACAGGAGAGCGTCTGATGCGCAGTGAGGCCTATTCTGCTATTGAGAATTACTTGAGCTCCAAATCTTCGACGCAAGCTAAGCGGCTCAAAGGTGACATCAAGACCAACCAGTCTCTAGTTCTGAGCATGGATGACCATGAAGAAGTTGCTGATGAGTTTGAAGGTGTCCAAGTATGGTGGGCTTCTGGTAAGTTACCAAAATCTCAGACACTTTCATACATCCCCGTAAATGATGAGAAGAGGTATTACAAGCTCACTTTCCACAAAAGAAAGAGGGATCTCATAATTGGGCCTTATTTGGCTCATGTATTGAAAGAGGGTAATGCTATCAAAGTGAGGAACAGGCAAAGGAAGCTTTATACTAATAATGGGTCACATTGGAGCCATGTGGTTTTTCAGCACCCAGCAACATTTCAGACACTAGCAATGGAGCCAGAGAAGAAGAAGGACATCATTGAGGATTTGATGGCATTTAGCAAAGCTGAAGAGTTCTATACAAGAATTGGGAGAGCTTGGAAAAGAGGGTATTTACTTCATGGCCCTCCAGGAACTGGCAAGTCCACAATGATTGCTGCCATGGCCAATCTCTTGGGGTATGATCTCTATGATCTAGAATTGACTGCAGTCAAGGACAACACTGAACTGAGGAAGCTGCTGATCGAAACATCAAGCAAGTCGATTATTGTAATCGAAGACATTGATTGCTCACTTGATCTCACAGGTCAAAGGAGGAAGCAGAGGAAGGACAAAGGGGATGATGAGGAAGAGAAAGATCCAAGGGAGAAGGTTCCTAAAGAAGAAAGGGAAAGCAAGCCTAGTCAGGTCACACTTTCTGGGCTTCTCAATTTCATTGATGGGTTGTGGTCAGCTTGTAGAGGAGAGAGGCTTATAGTATTCACAACTAATCATGTTGAAAAGCTTGACGCAGCATTGATTCGAAAAGGAAGGATGGACAAGCACATAGAAATGTCATATTGCAATTTTGAATCATTCAAGGTGTTGGCTAGAAACTACCTTAAGCTTGAATCACACAGTCTGTTTTCCACAATCTGTTTGTTGCTGGGTGAAGTTAATATGACTCCAGCTGATGTAGCAGAGCATTTGATGCCCAAGACACTTGATGGGGATGTTGAAATCTGCCTGATGAATTTGATACACGCTCTTGAGGATGAGAAAGAGAACAAATCATCAACAGAAGTGGAAGCAAAAGATCAAGACAGAGAATCATCTGATAAGAAATAGAGGGTTTTGTCTCATGTGTAAAGTTTTAGCTGTACCTATGATTCTGTAACTCAGTAACTCCACACGGTTGAGTTTTCATAAAGCAATTAATCAAATCCATCTCATTTCCAAGGTAAAAGTCAAATCTTGCAATCCCCATTTGGCCATTTCTGCATCTCTCGAAACTTACCAAGTAATTATATTCATTGAAGTTATGTCATTACTCATTACTACTAGCAAGTTCGACTACTTCACAATGGAAAGGGCAGCTAAATACTATGAACTGAAGGAATTATTAACATAGTTTACATTATGTTGAACCGCCATTGATGTACTACAGAAGTACAAGATTTATCATAAGCAAGGCTTGATCAAAGACTGGAAAAGGATTAATTAGCTTGTAGAGGAGAGGCGCTCATAGTGCAAGTCACAACTAAGCATGTTGAAGAACTTGATGAGTTGATGCAAGGATATATTTCAACGGCGTTAGTATGTTTGAGCAAGGATAACATTCAAGTCTCATATTCTCTCCTACTTTACTATGATTGACATTTCAACAAACACATGATATGCAGTTCATACATGAGATACTAATTTGCAAGACACAAGTGAATGTTGCTTTCAGAATCAATTCAAATTTTCAAAGAATTGCACAAGACAAGAACTAAATCTCTAGGATTTTATTGGAACAACCTAATCATGAGCACAATATAACATTTGTAGATAATCAAGTAAAATCTGAAAAAACAAAATGAAGCATGGTTGATATAGTTCCCAATTGTAACCAAACGAAAATTGATCGGAAGCTGGTCCTCGTAACCAGGCGGTGCAGGTTCAATTGTTTCTCTCTGCAACATTATGCTGAAGAGAAGGTTCTTCTCGGGCGTTGAAGGCATGATTGAAGGAGAAGAGGTGATAACACGATCAGTGAAGTAGCGTTGTATGCATACACATGTAGAAGGCTATAGCACTAAATCAACTAGGAAACCCTTTCTTTCTACCAGATTTATAGCGTTGTAACGCACTGTGGGTCCGGATCGGTGGCGTGAATCTAGCATCGACGACGAATCGAGGAAGCTGTGAGCGACTTCGACGACGGAAAAGTTTTGAGCCTTGATCTGCGTCGGCGACTTTGCGGTGGCAGATAGAGGATCTTTCTCTTTATCAAAGGAGGAGGTAGTCGGATTTTGTACAACGACGACATGGTCCTCTGTATGGACGTCTGCCGGACTGAACAGCAAAATCCGACGGTTGATGGGTCCAGTGAAACATCCGACGGCTGTTGGAGTTTTGCTGGGAGAGAGGGAGGAGAGGTCACGGGCTTATGGGCCTGATTCCTCTGGGCTGCAGTACGGTGGACCAGAGGGGTTGGGCTTTTGAGTCCCCCTTCTTCTTTTTCTCTCCCATGTAAACTCTGCATCTGTTGGGCTTTCATCAGAGGAAAGACCCACATATGTGCCCTAACAGCACAACCTATCTCTCATTTTGATGAAAGGTACACCATTGGGGTCTGAAGCCTCCAATCGGTTTAGTATATATGATATATAGGTCGGATATAGGTCGGTTTAGTATACATATATATGTCGGATGTAGTGGTTGGATGTAGTGATTTTGTCATTTTTGTGGCATGAGATCTTATATATAAAAGCTATAGCTCAGTTTTATCTCTATGTCACATGCAGTGGTTTTGTAGCATGAGATCTTATATGTAAAAGCTATAGCTGAGATCTTATATGTAAAAGCTATAGCTCAGTTTTATCTCTATGTCACATGCAGTGGTTTTGTGGCATGAGATCTTATATGTAAAAGCTATAGCTCAGTTTTATCCTCATTGTTCATCACACTGTTTAAATTTGACATGTTGGCAATCCTTAACCACCTCTCTCAATAACCAATCATAACTTAGAACAGAATTTTCCGTTTCTATTTAATAGAGCTCAAAATGGTAGCAAAATCTCAAACCCTAGCCTCCAAATTCTCAAACAAACCAACACTCTCAAAATTAAAAAAAACTTGTACATTATGTCTTCTGCTGATTTTGAGTTTGGTCCTCATCAGTTACGGCTCGCAATCAACCCGGAGGACGAGCCTAGGTACCCATTTTCATTCCATGTATGTCTCTATTTGTTCACATCATCGTGTTTCTTTTTCACTCCATGTTTCATCTTGTTCGGTATTTGTTTTGTGGATGTTAATATTGTGTTTTTTTTTTTTCAGGGATGAGCCAGAGGTGTTTTGCGATTGTCTGTAGCAGTTCTCACTTCTTGAAAATTTGAAGACGAAAGTGGAAATGAAAGATGAATGGATTTCGAATTTAATCGGAGGTATTGCAGTTCTCACATCATATTGTTCACTTCTTGCAGCTCATGTTTCGAGCGTTGTTTTATTCTTTTTGGGATTTGAATTGTTAGATTTGAGACTGCCACCAATTTTTGAATTGCTTATATAGAAAAAAAAAGAATCTGAAATGGCACGCTGTGATTGGTCGACAAGATTGCGCATGCGGATCGCCACCCTGGCAAAGTTTCAAACAATCTCCAACATTCATTTTCAAACAATCCATAAGTTTTATCACTTTATAATCTGCATCATTCAACTCTCAAAATTGGTCCTTACTTTATAATTCATATGCACATGAGATGCATGTGTCCACACATCGCACCTATTATTCTTAATTTATATTAATCTGCATAAATGCAGCTTCATAGCTTTTGGGGCTTATAAATAGAGATGATAGCAAGAATACGAAGGACTAATGACTAATGCATGGAATGGAAGAGAGATTCGAGCTCATGTGCAAAAGAGTCACAAATTAGAGTTAAAATGCTAACATGTGAGCCAAATTTGACTCCTTGAATAGCTCTCACAACAACAAAATAGAGCAAAAGCCACACACTTTAGAGGTGTTGCAATCCACACTTGTGTGGCAATTTTCCCCTCATGTCCACTAATACTCAAACTTGCCACACATAAAGAATAATGCAACACCTCTAAAGACCACACTTCTTGTGTGGTTGTTGCTCCATATTGTTGTTGTGTCTTTAGCACAGATTAGACATACTTATATGCAACTTATTTCATAGTAACATGACTATCATTTCAACAATTGTTCAAACTTAGTAGTTTAATCTTATATTTAGTTTATTAACCAAAAAATTTGAGATGGGTATTGGTTTAGTATATAAGATATATAGGTTGGATATAGGTCGGTTTAGTATATATATGTCGGATATAGTGGTTTTCTAGCATGAGAGTTTATAATTAGAAGCTATATCTCAGTTTTATCTCTATGTCGTACCTTATCTTTCTTGTTTTGGTTGCAAGCAATCAACAAGAAGGCAACTTTTCTCATTTATGTCTCGAACACTGCTTTAAATGTTGCAGTAAACTTGTCTACGAGCTATGTTATCATCATTTTTTTCTTTTCATTCTCCTGCTTGTGCTAGTAGACTCGGATAATATTGGACTCAGATTTAACAGTGAATAGTTGGTCTGCTTCTACTTTCGAATAAAATGCATCAATATGTTCTTGGTTTTCAAGCTCTTCATCGACTTCTTCTACAATTGCAGTTGGTACTTTAGCAACTTTACCAATAACACGGTCAACTTCAAATGTTGAAGCAAATGATTCATAACGTGGGAATGACTTGCCCATCCATCCATCAACATCACTATGATGCCTAACATATGCATACCATGTCTCATAATTGTCAACCTCAACACACTTCCTAACATAATTCCATCCAAATGCACTCTTTTGAAGCATATCATAGATCACAACATTTTTTTTGCCGAATGATCGAGGATAGACGAATAAATTGTTTATCACTCTATTTTATTAATAAAAGAAAAAGGAGAAACAAATGAGGGGGACCAAAAACCAAAACATCCTAAATAAATTACAAACTAGCTTAAACGAAATTAAGACATCTAATGTTGTTGTTATAAGACAATAATAGAAAATGTGGAGGCTCATCTCACCACACAAAATTAGAACAAGACGTTTCTTGATTTGTCGAAGCATAAGTTATTTTATTCCTTTCATGAAAAATATGAGAAGCTTTAAAATTCATCTAAGCATATTTCTTCTTGAAGTCCGTAATCTTCTACCCAACATGTGGATTATACTTTAGTCCGGAATTTGAAAATTTCTCCAATAAAACATTTTTAATCATACTTCCCGTTTTGGTTTTTTTCTTCATATATTATGTGTATGCAGGCTAGCTCTGCAACAACATTAATTGTTTATATGAAACAAGAAATTAAAGGAAGATAAAGTAGATTAAAGCATAAAAAGAATGTTGAATATGTATACAAGCTAGATCAATCAGTTGGCTAGCTAGATTGATCACATCTTAGTGATCTTACGTATGTATGCGACTTGTTGTTAATTCATTACCATGCCAGTGTGTTCTCTCTTAACGTTGTTTGCCCCATGTAATTGGACACACTCACAAAATTAAGAAGTTGCAGGGATTACCGTCATTTTGAGGCGGCTTGAGTACTGTATAGGTCGGTATAGATCGTTTATATATATATATATATATCGGATATAGGTCAGTCTGTTTGGATGACATGAGCCATTAGATCTTAGAAGCTCTAGCTCTCCGTTTTATCTCATGGTTTAGTATATATTTCGGATGTATTAGCTCTCAATTTTATCTCATGGTTTAGTATATATGTCGGATGTATTATCTCATCAAGAAGACAGTGCCGCCCTCTAAGTGCGCGTAGACACTCTTGTTTAATCTTCATCATGCAACTTATTTCTTAGTAATATGATTATCATTTCGACAATTGTTCAAACATTGTAGTTCAATCTTCTATTTAGTTCAACAACAGGAAAAAAAAAAACATCTGTAAACCAAGCTATATATAATATCCAACATCTCAAGCCGCAAAACTGAACAATGAGATGTGGAAAGTGCCAAGCCAATTGATCGAGTTGTTCAGTTTTGTGACTTGAGATGTTAGATATTATATATGGTTTGGTTTAGCAAGTGTTGTTTTGGTTGATGAACAAAATATAAGATTGAACAACAAAGTTTCAACAACCGTTTGAAATGATAGTCATAAAACTAAGAAATAAGTTGCATGATGAACTCCATCTTTTCTTCCTTTTTATCAAGAGCCAAGAGAAGTTCAACATATTCAAACATAAGAACTTTTAAGGCTTTAATTCGATTTGTCGTCAAAAGGCTTAACTTCAACAATTCAGTCTCCAATTCTTTTTTTTTTTGCTTGTACCTCATCTTTCTTGCTTTGGTTGCAAGCAATCAACAAGAAGGCGAATTTTTTCATTTATGTCTCGAACACTTCTTTAAATGTTGCAGCAAACTTGTCTAACCCACGAGCTATGTTATTATCATTTTTTTTCTTTTCATTCTCCTACTTGTGCTAGTAAACTCAGATAATACTAGACTCAGATTTAGCAGTGAATAGTTGGTCTGCTTCTACTTTCGAATAAAATGCATCAGTATGTTCTTGGTTTTTAAGCTCTTCATCAACTTCCTCTACAATTGCAGTTGATACTTAATTTGGCAGCCTTACCAATAGCACGGTCAACTTCAAATGTTGAAGCAAATAAATCATAACGTGGGAATGACTTGCCCATCCATCCATCAACATCACTATGATGCCTAACATATGCATACCATGTCTCATCATTGTCAACCTCAACACATTTCCTACCATCATTCCATCCAAATCCACTCTTTTGAAGCATGTCATAGATCACAACATTTTTTTTGCCGAATGATCGAAGATAGGCGAATAAATTGTTTATCACGTACTCTATTTTATTAATAAAAGAAAATGGAGGCACAAATGAGGGGGACCAAAAACCAAAACCTCCTAAATAAATGACAAATTAGCTTAAACGAAATTGAGGCATACCTCTAATGTTGTTATTAGAAGACAATAATAGAAAAGGTGGAGGCTCATCCCACCACACGAAATCAGAACAAGAATTATCTTGATTTGTCGGAGCATCAGTTATTTATTCCTTTCACAAAAAATATGAGAAACTTTAAAATTCATCTGAGCATATTTCTTCTTGAAGTCCTTAATCTTCTACCCAACATGTGGACTATACTTTAGTCCGGAATTAGGAAATTTCTCTAGTAAAACATTTTTAATCATACTTGATATACCAGGTTTGAATGTCTCATTTTTACGTGCATAACCATTTGCAACTAGCTAGCTCTTCTAAGATGTTAATAAGAGTATACACGGCGTTTTCTCTTTTGACTCTACCTAACTAAGCATGACATGGAACTCTAGAAACTTGAAACCAATTTTGCATTATATATGACGTCATTTCTCTTATTATACCATCTATGGCTCTTTGTCTAGTATCTGCCATGTCTGCTTAAGCAAAATTCTTTATTCCCTCTTCAATCAAACTTCCCGTTTTGGTTCTTTTCTTCATATATTATGTGTATGCAAGTTAGCTCTGTAGCAACATTAATTGTCTACATGAATCAAGAAATTAAATGAAGATAAAGTAGATTAAAGCATAAAAAGAATGACGAATATGTGTACAAGCTAGATCAATCGGTTGGCTATCTAGATCGATCACATCTTAGTGATCTTACGTCTATATATATCCAACTTTGTATATAGAGAAAGTTGATAATTCATTACCATGCTAGTGTGTTCTCTCTTAACGTTGTTTGCCCCTTGTAATTTAACACACACTCACAAAATTAAGAAGTTGCAGGGATTACCGTCGTTTTGAGGCGGTTTGAGTACTGAATAAGTCGGTATAGATCGTTTATATATACATATATATATATACGTATATATCAGTCTGTTTGTATGGCATGAGCCATTAGATCTTACACGCTCTAGCTCTCAGTTTTATCTCATGGTTTAGTATATATTTCAGATGTATTAGTTTGTGGCATGACATCTTAGAAGCTATAGCTCTCAGTATAGAAGCAATAGCTCGTTTTTGTGTCTCAGTGTCCTCTGCCTTACTCGACTTCATCTATAAATAAAATGAAATTGGTTGTGTAGTTTCATGAAATGAGATTGGTTGTCACAGTTGACAAATCAGGTGTATACACAAATCTAGTTCTTGGCTTATGCAATTCTTTGAAAGTTTGAATCGATTCTGTAAGCAGCATTCACTCACTTGTGTATCTTGTAAATATATATGTATGTCATGTAGGAACTGTCTGTCATGTGCTTGTTGAAATACCAATAATACTAAATTAGGCGAGGATATGAGCCTTCAATGTTATCCTTGCCCAAACAAACTAACGCCATTGAATGATATCCTTGCATCTAGTTCTTCAACATGATTAGTTGTGACTTGCACTATGAGCCCCTCCTCTACAAACTTACAAACTAACAGATTTTGTAACTGTTAGTTTCTCATATCGTAGCTAGACTTCGAGCTACTGTTGGCTCTTTCATTTGTGCATGTGAACTGGCTCTGGACCAGTAGACACGCAAACTCGGCTGCAGATCTTGTGACTGATTTGGCTTCGCGCGGGGTTTGCACTTTGGACTGGGCAACTAATCCATCTCCCACCCTCATGCGAATTTTCCAAGCTGCAAAACTTAACAATGATTGATGTCAATGATGAGTTACATGCAGCTACGCATAAGTTATTAAGAATACAAATGTTATCAGTAAACTACAACACCTAAACAAAACTTATTGATTACTCTTATGCTATGAGAATCCCAGTGAAGAAAAAAAAAAAAAACTTCCATTTGATAATTTTACAGCCAGGAAATAACCATGTTGTAAGGACATACATATCTTTAGGCTGGTGATGTAACATTTAAGGATGTGAGGTACTTCAAGAGTATCTTGTCTTGAAATTTCTAGACTGCGAGAAATCATTTAAAGATGGAAAATGATCACCTCTAAAATGGAATTAGTAGTGAATAAAGCTTCCAAAGAACTTGTTTATGTTCTGATTGAGTATGATTTCTCTAGAATCTAGCACATACTGTATAGTCAATACATGGAATGGAAAGATGTTCTCCTAAATTGGAAGGCATGCCAACTTTATAACCTTCTCCCTAACAAAACAGACATTAAGCAGACTAAACAACATCACTCATCTTAAACCCAAATTCCACTGTTCAAATCTCATTCATACACAATTAAGATAGAAATATCCTAAGAGTCAAAACACAAGGCAAACTGATTACCACCCAAAGCCCGAAATAAGAAGGAAGTGAGAGCGGGAAGAGCTTGGGGTTAAGAGATCATGGTCACAGACAGATGTTGACCTCCGCAAGCATATATACATAATCTAGCTAAGAGCACCCATGAAAACATAGTTAACATACATACAAGAATGTATATTCAATTTTAAGGTAGCTCTTCTGTCACTTCATTTAAATTTGAGACTTAATATGGCATCATGGTCATATCAGCAAATAAGAGACAGTTAATTACCAATGTGTATCTGTAGTTTGCCCCTTGTAATTGGACACACAGGCACAAAATTAAGAAGTTGCAGGGATTACTGTCACAAGAGGATGGCACAAGCTGGCTGCTACACCATCAACAGCTCTTCTATGTATATATATTTACCAGGTACGTATCTCGATACGTAAAGCATACATATACAAACTAGCTAGCTCGTGCCATCTCTCCTGCGACAGGACTCTCTTAACCTCTTTTATCGTTTATTTCTCTCCCTGCTCCCCTTCAATCCATTTGGTAATTTGAAATGTATGTAATAAAGGATCCAGGGAAAATACTCTTTCAGAAAGAAATAGAGGGTTCATATCACATAAGGATATGGAGCATGCATGCATATATATTGCCCTTCATATAACACATACATAGCAGCAAGCGCCATCTCTCCTGCGACATGAATCTCTCTAACTATTTTCAGTACTAGTGTTTATGGTTTTGAGAACTCAGGCCTGGGCGATATTTATAGGCTTATTAGTTAGCAAGCTAGCTAGCTAGAAGGCGTCAAGGCTTCTCTCTCTATTTGGGAAATCCGAAGATCCAACGTTGTTGATTAGGAAATTTCCTATGCAATACCATGAAATTACGTTTGATTTTCCAAGTCTACTTGATCTCATATTATAATTAATTGTAATATTACAATTAATTATAATTTTTATATATTATATGAACAATCCTCTTTAATTTAATAAGTTAATTTTTAAAGCTTTATCGTTTAGAAACTTAAATATTTCTAGTGACTTACAGGGTCTTATGGTCTTCGATTATTTGGAAAGATGACTAGAATTTTCCTCGAGAACTTCCTTATGATGCAGAAAAGAAAAGTCCAAGCAAGATGAAGGACTTGGACTATATCACTATATCAGGTCATCAACAACCATTTGTAATGCTCCTTTAGCAGCTAGCAGCTGGACAAACCTCTCGCATGCACCCTTTCGCTTTTGACTGAAAAAATATCCAAGAACGACTTAAGAATCAAGTCATAGAGATAGAGTTTAATGGAGGTTTCTGGGAAATTGTCTTAATTTCTAGTTATTAATATAGTAAATCAATGGAAGAGATAGAATGTAAATATATTACTACGTACGAATCAAGTTTGTAATTTGCAAGATGAACGACCAATGAGATGGAAGTTGATATTAACATGGAAATTATTAACAATTAGGATTCATCGATCAGGTACCATTCTTCTAGATCAATAGATCTTGATCACCATCCATCAATATATATTGCTTAACAATTGTTTCGGATTGCAGGATATATCGACCGAAAAGCTGTAATATCCCGATCGCGATAATTTTAAAAGTAAATTAATATATATATATATATATATGGATTTTGGTATGTCTATATAAAGAGAATAAAGTAAGTTATTGACATGAGATCTAAATTTTCAGGATGTGGTACTAATAGTTCATACCGATACGAGCCTCTGAAAATTCTAGTGAATTTTCTAGACAGTTGATTTACTTACTATTAATAAAACTGTGGGAATAAAATAAACTAAATGAAGTTGCATGAACCGTTGGATCTCACACTTTATAATCTACACCATTGCATTTGCATATATAGACTCAGATTGTTCTGGAAAGAATGGGGAGGAATCAAGAGCCTTCAAGGTGCACCGACCTCGTCCTTTTATGTGGGTTGAGAATCTTCTCTCTCTTGGGATTTAAAAAGGAGGGGATCCTTGAGAAGGAAAAAAAAAACACCGACTTCCTGGACTCCCACTCCTCTCCTCGGATATACAGTCGAGGAAGCCTTATGGCTCTAAAAGCTTCAAGGTTTTGAATCTTTTTCGTTCACTAAGGACTGAGAACCCGATAAAAAACCTCATCGGATGAACCATGATGGGGATGAAGAATGAGTATGAAGCTCGACGGATTTGGAGGCTCTGATGGTTCCTCTTCATGTTCTGGTGGATCATAGAAGAACATGAGGTGAAAGCAGACCTTGTCCTCTTTGATTTAAATTGCTTTCAGATTTAATTTATTTATGAACGATTATCAGTTTTTGGGTAGAACAAATTTCCTTTCCACCAATAAAAATCTGGATTATCCTAATTAAATTTGAGGTCAGAGTGTTACAAAAGCCCTGAAAATTCAAAAGAAACTTCATGGCATTTGTATAAGCAATTTCCCAAAATGTAGAAAAAACTAACATCGTTCAAATATATATATATATATATATATATATATATATAGTAGAGAGAGAGTCTGAGTCTAGTGGTATAAATAGCTAGGTAATACGGATAGTCTCTCAAAACCATACTTATGGATCATTATAAATATATATATATATATATATACAGGCCCGTTCGAGAGCGGACGTCCGCACTCGGCTTAAAGTGTAGACGTCCCTCCGTTCTCCTCCGTCCGGCGTCGACGACGGCGCGCTTCCACCCCAGTGGACTCCAGCAGCGTCCCCGATCACTTCCCCTCCCCGGCGAGTCCGTTATTTTCCAGTTTCAGGCGAGATCACCCAAAACTTCAAATAAAGTCGATCTCGCCGGAAACTAGAATTCGACGGACTCATCAATGAGGGAAAGTGGTCAGGGACACTGCTGGAGTCTGCTGGGGTGGAGGCGCGCCCTCGCCGGCGCCGGAGGGTGGAGAACAGAGGGACGTCCTCACTTTAAACTGAGTGCGGACATCCGCTCTCGAACGTTCTTCATATATATATATATAAGATATAGGTTGGTCCGTTTGGATGACATGAGCCATGAGATCTTAGAAGCTCTAGCTCTCAGTTTTATCTCATGGTTTAGTATATATTTCGGATTTATTATTAGCTCTCAGTTTTATCTCATTGTTTAGTATATATGTCAAATGTATTAGTTTTGTAGCATGACATCTTAGAAGCTATAGCTCTCAGTATAGAAGCAATAGCTCGTTTTTGTGTCTCAGTGTCCTCTGCCTTACACGGCTTCATCTATAAATAAAATGAAATTGGTTGTGTGGTTTTATTAAATGAGATTGGTTGTCACAGTACACAAATCAGGTGTATACACAAATCTAGTTCTTGGCTTATGCAATTCTTTGAAAGTTTGAATCGATTTTGTAAGCAACATTCACTTGTGTCTTGTACATATGTATGTTATGTAGGTACTACCTATCATGTGTTTGTTGAAATTCCAATGATAGTAAATTAGGCGAGAATATGAGCCTTGGATGTTATCCTTGCCAAAACAAACTAACGCCATTGAATGTTATCCTCATCAAGTTCTTCAACATGATTAGTTGTGACTTGCACTATGAGCCCCTCCTCTACAAACTTACAAACTAACAGATTTTGTAACTGTTAGTTTCTCATATCGTATCTAGACTTCAAGCTACTGCATGTTGGCTCTGTCATTTGTGCATGTGAACTGGCTCTGGACCAGTAGACACGCAAACTCAGTTGCAGATCTTGTGGCTGATTTGGCTTCGCGCGGGGTTTGCACTGTGGACTAGGCAACTAATCCATCTCCCTCCCTCATGCACATTCTCATCCTTGATGCATTAGGCCCTCCTCCATAATTCAGAACTGCAGTATCTTTATAGCTGTAGCCTCTGCTTTATGTTTGTTACTTCCTGTTTCTTTCTGCTGGCTTGCTCTCTAGGCCTTTCTTTCTTGTTGAAATATGGCTTAATTTGTTGCTCTTCTTGGTTTTTAATATATGGATCCTGAAATCTGGAAAGAAAAAAAAATCAGTAATAAAAATGTTGATGCTAATTGGTGCTATGAAAGAGCAGAATACAGAAAATATGAGGAATTAAGACAAATTAACAGATATATAATGCACATATACATGATAAGTTCCATAAGGAAGACAAGTTGTATTAGTGTTTTGGGGGTATGGAAGTGAGCAGAACTAAGACCTCCTGCTGGGCTGGGGCCCAACTAGTAAGTAAATGAAAAAAGTTTTATCATCTGTGGTAAACTAAACTAGGAGGGTGAAAATTTAATAACAGTTATATTAAACAAAAATAAAATTTTTAATCTTTGTTTATTTTTCTCCATTGTATTTTGGGGCACATAATTGTTCCCTTCTTTTTGCATTGGAGGAGTTTGTATCGTCTAAACCCTTAACGGTTTGAATAAAATATATAATATCCATGACGATTGCTTATATTGTGTGACATTCCTTAGATTGTATGGAAGTAATATGTAACATAATTAGTATGAGAGTCAAACTTTACGCTAATATTGTAATATAAGCATGGAAATAGTAATTGTATCAACCAACAATGGATCGTATGGAAAAGTGAGAAGGGTCATTTGAACCCTCTCACTCTCATGTGGCTACGCCACTGTCTATCATGCACTGCTAAAGGAAGCAGCGGTAGGGTGGATCTCTTCCTTCATAAGTTGTTCGTATGCAAAATACTAAAGAAACAGAAGCTCAAATGTATATGGTATCAGTTTGGAGCTCTTCCCTTACTAGCAGTTAGTAATGCACTTAAAATAAAAGGCTAGGAACAGATAAAAATCCCTCAATGTACCTGAAATTATGTTAAGGGACTCTTCACCAAGGATGGACAAGCACATAGAAATGTCATACTGTAATTTTGAAATTTAAGGATGTGAGGCACTTCAAGAGTATCTTGTCTTGAAATTTCTAGACGGCGATAAACATTCAAGAGTATCTTTTCCTTTAATATGGAAAAGGACCACCTCTGGAATGGAACTAGTCGTGAATAAAGCTTCCAAAGAACTTGTTTATGTTCTGATTGAGTATGATTTCTCTAGAATCTAGCACATACTGTATAGTCAAAACATGGAATGGAAAGATGTTCTCCTAAATCGGAAGGCATGCCAACTTTATAACCTTCTCCCTAACAAAACAGACATGCATTAAGCAGACTAAACAACAACACTCATCTTAAACCCAAATTCCACACTGTTCAAATCTCATTCATACACTGTCGGTGAGCCGTGGCTTAAGATGTTTAATTGACAACTTT
>NC_020496.1:4476330-4477862 GCF_000184155.1 Fragaria vesca subsp. vesca | reverse complement strand
GTCACAGGAGGATGGCACAAGCTAGCTGCTACACCATCAATAACTCATCTATATATATTTACCACGTACGTATATATCTCGTTACGTATGCGTAAAGCTAGGTAGTGCCATCTCTCCTGCGACAGGATTCCAACCTCTTTTTATCGCTTATTTCTCTAGCTCCCTCTCCTTCGATCAGTTTGAGATGATTGAAATTGCAAGTAATAAAGGATACAAGACGTATACTCTTTCAGAAAGAAATAGAAGGTTTCATTTCACAGAAGGGTGGAGCATGCATGTAGAGATATATTGCCCTCCATATAACACATACATAGCAGCAAGCTCCATCTCTCCTGCGACATGAATCTCTCTTAACTATTTTCTTTGTTCATGGTTTTGAGAACTCAGGCATGGGCGATATTTATAGGCATATTACTTGGAAAATCCGTGGAAAATCCGAAGATCGATGTTAGGTTTTTCCACATTCAACGATTAGGAAACTGCCTATGCAATACCATGAAATTACTTTTGATTTCCAAGTCTAGCTACTCGATCTCATAAAGTACTGAGTGATGATCATGGAAGCTCTAAATTACAATTAGTTATAGTTTTGTATATATTGTATGAACATTCCTCTTATGTTAATTGTTAAAGCCTGATCGTTTAGAAACTTAATTTCTAGTGACTTACAGGGTCTTATGGTCTTCGATTATTTGGAAATTAAGATGACTAGGAAATTTTTCGAGAACTTCCTTCGCAATTTCTCCATGACTTCGTTGTTCGGTGATCGATATTACACTAGTACACGTACCAAATTGATCAGTCAAAATAGAAGGAATAATGTTTAAGAAGACTAGCTAGCTTGTCCCGATTATCCAGTGCATCATGCATTTGTAAACATTTCATGTTAGAGTAATTAATTAGCTATCTTTTCTGGCTATAAATTATTTTTTTGAATCAAAATACGTACGCTACAGAAAAGGAAAGTCCAAGCAAGAGGAAGGACTTGGACTATCATCAGCTCATCAACAACCATATCTGTAATGCTCTTAGCAGCAGCTAGCTGGAGAAAACTCTCACAAGCATGCTTCTAATTTTCTTCCGGCCCTTTAGCTTTTGACTGAAAAACTCTCACATATATGAGGAATGGTTTCAAGTGATAGCTAGAGTGAAATGGAGGTTTCCTGGAAAATGTCTTAATTTCTAGTTATTAATATATAGCAGTAAATCAATGGAAGGTATGGAATGTAAATAAATTACTACGAATTAAGGTTGTCATTTGACAAGATGAACTACCAATGAGATGGATGCTGATTTGAACCTGGAAATTATTAAAAATTAGGATTCATCGATCAGGTACCATTCTTCTAGATCAATAGATCTTGATAACCATCCGTCAATTAAATATTCTTCATTAATAATTGTTTCGGAAAATCCCTGGAAATTTAAAAGAAACTTCATGGCATTTGTATAGGAAATTTCCCAAAACGTAGAAAAACCTAACATTATTCAAGGAGAGAGAGAGAGAGAGAGAGAGAGAGAGAGAGAGAGAG
>NC_020496.1:4475558-4476310 GCF_000184155.1 Fragaria vesca subsp. vesca | reverse complement strand
AGAGAGAGAGAGAGTCTGAGTCTAACTAGCTTAATTGGTATAAATAGCTAGGCAACCATACTTAGAGAGAAATCAAGAAACAAGAGATTGAGGGATTCTATGTCGCAGGAGAGATGGTACGGTGCAAGTAGCTATCTGTTATATATAGGATATATGCATGCCATTCAGTTCTATGTATAATAAGAGCAGCATGTTCCATCCTCCTGTGACATAGAAACCCTCCAGCTTTTTATCCATTCTACTGTATAATTTCCTCTACATCATAGGAAAACCTAGAGAATGTTATATATAAAGGTACGTAGTTCAATCATTAGCTTGTTAATCCCTATTTGCCTATAAATAGGCTGTGATGTACATCATGATCCCCATGGCGATTGAATACACGATGTAGTCCGTATATTGTTTTTTTTTCTACGTTTTAATTTCATTTTCTGCAGATTATCTACAACAATCCATGGTTTCTATCAAAGAAGATGAGAGGAAAAGGGTTGGGGCCGGGGATTTATATATATAGTCACATGCAGGACAGGAGATACGGCATCACCTTTGAGTACTCAAGTTTATGTGGTGTGAATGTACACTACGTACTACTGGTCTAAGGTGTCATTCCTCTTGTGATATGAAACCGTAGAGCCTCTTTTATCCTCAATCTGAGGTGCGCGTCATTAAACAAGAAGTCCCAAATACATAAAATGGTATATATACCCACTTCTATCTGCAATGTAAATATTTCTTGATTTTTTTTTTTTTTT
>NC_020496.1:4471327-4475538 GCF_000184155.1 Fragaria vesca subsp. vesca | reverse complement strand
AAAAAAAAACAAACCAACCATGGTACTGCTTTCTTACCTCTAACTGCTCGGTTCACTATGCGCTCCATACTTGTTCATCCATGCTTCCTTTTTTAGTCCGATGGAGGCAGTAATAGTGTCATCAGTCTCCTCTGAAGTAGAGGTATTCTTGGGTTCTGGTAAATCCATCCTCGAATTTTCCAAGCTGCAAAACTTAACATTAATTGATTGATGTCAATGATGAGTTACATGCAGGTACGCATAAGTTATTAAGAATACAAATGTTATCAGTAAACTACAACACCTAAACAAAACTAACTGATTACTCTTATGCTATGAGAATCCCAGTGAGAAAAAAAAAATAATAAAAAAATAAAAAACTTCCATTAGATAATTTTACAGCCAGGAAATAACCATGCTGTAAGGACATACATATCCTTAGGCTGGTGATGTAACATTTAAGGATGTGAGGCACTTCAAGAGTATCTTGTCTTGAAATTTCTAGACAGCGATAAATCATTTATAGATGGAAAAGGACCACTTCTGGAATGAATAAAGCTTCCAAAAAGCTTGTTTATGTTCTGATTGAGTATGATTTCTCTAGAATCTATCACATACTGTATAGTCAAAACATGGAATGGAAAAATGTTCTCTTAAATTGGAAGGCATGCCAACTTTGTAAGCTTCTCCCTAACAAAACAGACATTAAGCAGACTAAACAACAACACTCATCTTAAACCCAAATTCCACACTGTTCAAATCTCATTCATACACAATTAAGAGTCAATTTTTCCAAAACACAAGGCAAAATGATTACCACCCAAAAATGGGTACTTCAAAAGTGAACAGAGGCAAAATCAATATCAATTCTTTGTACAGAACAATGGATTCTGCTGGTCTGAAAATGAGAATACAATGATACCCAGATTAATTAGTACATGCATGGAATAAGAATTTAGCCCTGAAAATGTTGAAGAGGGATTCAGAATAACGTAAACAACTCCGGTGGCCGGAGCAATGGTCAACGTCGTCGGGGGTCAAAGATGCTCGAAACCCCTCACCGATCAAAGCCCGAAATAAGAAGGAAGAGAGAGCGGGAAGAGCTTGGGGTTTTGTTTGGGGTTGGAGATCATGGTCACAGTCTCACAGACAGATGTTGACCTCCGCAAGCATATATACATAATCTAAGAGCTGCCATGAAAACATAGTTAACATACATACAAGAATGTATATTCAATTTTAAGGTAGCTCTTCTGTCACTTCATTTAAATTTGAGACTTAATATGGCATCATGGTCATATCAGCAAAGAGAGAGTTAATTACCAATGTGTATCTGTAGTTTGCCCCCTTGTAATTGGACACACAGGCACAAAATTAAGAAGTTGCAGGGATTACTGTCACAGGAGGATGGCACAAGCTAGCTGCTACACCATCAATAGCTCATCTATATATATTTACCACGTACGTATATATCTCGGTACGTATGCGTAAAGCTAGGTAGTGCCATCTCTCCTGCGACAGGATTCCAACCTCTTTTTATCGCTTATTTCTCTAGCTCCCTCTCCTTCGATCAGTTTGAGATGATTGAAAATGCAAGTAATAAAGGATACAAGACGTATACTCTTTCAGAAAGAAATAGAAGGTTTCATTTCACAGAAGGATGGAGCATGCATGTAGAGATATATTGCCCTCCATATAACACATACATAGCAGCAAGCGCCATCTCTCCTGCGACATGAATCTCTCTAACTATTTTCAGTACGTACTAGTGTAGTAGTGTTCATGGTTTTGAGAACTCAGGCCTGGGCGATATTTATAGGCTTATTAGTTAGCAAGCTAGCTAGCTAGAAGGCGTCAAGGCTTCTCTCTCTATTTGGAAAATCCGAAGATCCAACATTGTTGATTAGGAAATTTCCTATGCAATACCATGAAATTACGTTTGATTTTCCAAGTCTACTTGATCTCATATTATAATTAATTGTAATATTACAATTAATTATAGTTTTGTATATATTATATGAACATTCCTCTTTAATTTAATAAATTAATTTTTAAAGCTTGATCGTTTAGAACCTTAAATATTGCTAGTGACTTACAGGGTCTTATGGTCTTCAATTATTTGGAAAGATGACTAAAATTTTCCCCGAGAACTTCCTTCGCAAGTTTGTATGATGCAGAAAAGAAAAGTCCAAGCAAGATGAAGGACTTGGACTATATCACTATATCAGGTCATCAACAACCATTTGTAATGCTCCTTTAGCAGCTAGCAGCTGGACAAACCTCTCACATGCACCCTTTCGCTTTTGAATGAAAAAATATCCAAGAACGACTTAAGAATCAAGTCATAGAGATAGAGTTTAATGGAGGTTTCTGGGAAATTGTCTTAATTTCTAGTTATTAATATAGTAAATCAATGGAAGAGATGGAATGTAAATATACTACTACGAATCAGTTGCAAGTTTGTAATTTGACAAGATGAACGACCAATGAGATGGATGTTGATTTTAACCTGGAAATTATTAACAATTGGGATTCATCGATCAGGTACCATTCTTCTAGATCAATAGATCTTGATCACCATCCGTCAATATATATTGAAAAGCCTTGGAAATTCAAAGGAAACTTCATGGCATTTGTGTAAGCAATTTCCCAAAGTGTAGAAAAACCTAACAGCGATCGTTCAAATAGAGAGAGAGAGAGAGTCTCCGAGTCTAGCTAGCTTGGTATAAATAGCTAGGTAATGTGGATAGTCTCTCAAAACCATACTTAGAGAGAAATCAAGAAACAAGAGATTGAGGGATTCTATGTCGCAGGAGAGATGGTACGGTGCAAGTAGCTATCTGCTATATATAGGATATATGCACGCTATTCAATTCTGTATAATAAGAGCAGCATGTTCCATCCTCCTGTGACATAGAAACCCTCCAGCTTTTTATCCATTCTACCGTATAATTTCCTCTACATCATAGGAAAACCTAGAGAATGTTATATAAAGGTACGTAGTTCAGTCATTAGCTTGTTAATCCCTATTTGCCTATAAATAGGCTGTGATGTACATCATGATCCCCATTACGATTGAATACACTATGTAGTCCGTA
Source organism: Fragaria vesca subsp. vesca (assembly GCF_000184155.1). Lineage (NCBI taxonomy): Eukaryota > Viridiplantae > Streptophyta > Magnoliopsida > Rosales > Rosaceae > Fragaria > Fragaria vesca. The sequence goes on along the minus strand of NC_020496.1, from coordinate 4,472,461 downwards.
TATTTTTTTTTTTCACGTTTTAATTTCATTTTCTGCAGATTATCTACAACAATCCATGGTTTCTATCAAAGAATATGGGAGAAAAGGGTTGGGGCCGGGGATTTATTTAGTCACATGCACGAGATACGGCATCACCTTTGAGTACTCAGTTTATCCTCAATCTGAGGTGCGCGTCATTAAACAAGAAGTCCCAATAAATACATAAAATGGTATATATACCAACTTCTATCTGCAATGTAAATACTTCTTGATGTTTAGCTACCTAGTTTTCCTGCTCTGTATGTAGTTCGTTTCTCAAACTCTTTGTCAAATAATTGTTTTTATTCTTGTCCTCCTCGATCATGATATACTTCCATCACTTCTCTGTTTGATCACAACTGTGACAGTGAGGCTAGGGAAATAATATCTATTGATCAAGACACAGATCACCTTTAGGTGAATTATCCCATGTCACCAATTATATGTCTCTATATGTATGTTTCATCTAACCCTAGGTAGAAAGAAAAAGGAAATAAAATTAAAGAAGCTAGGTTTTCATTTTCCCTTCACGTTTTGTACGTATTTCCTCGTTTCCCACCGGCCGGCCTCGTGCTCTCTCTGTGTAATAGGTCTTCATAAGTCATCATATGAAGTTAATTAGGTCATGTCAGACGAGCGAGATCAGATGTGTTAACCAAATAGGTATTTTAGGATTATATTGTAAAGGTAATCATGTCTTTCTCTTATCTAGCCTTATGTAGTCATGTATATATACATGGGCGTAGGGAGAGGGGGACGAGAAGGGTCAATTGACCTTTCTCATACATAATTTTTGGTTAATTAGTTAAGTGGTATGTATAGAAAAATAGAAATGGCCTTCCTATTAAGTTTCTACAAATGACATTACTTTCATTTCTAATGGTAATGTTTGATAAATTTCTTCACAGTTTCTATAAATACAAAGGAAAAAGGAATTCATAATCGATATTTCTCTCATGAATCAATCTAATGAGGTAATTTATAATGTTAGGTATAAACCAACGATTAAAAGATTTTCTATGAAACGATTACGTATTGATATTTTGTCTTAATTAATTTAAGGATTAAATTAAGTTTGCCCCCTCGTATTAGGTCAATAATTAGTTTTGTCCCATA
>NC_020496.1:4470502-4471135 GCF_000184155.1 Fragaria vesca subsp. vesca | reverse complement strand
TCAGCCACACTCTTAATTACATACAATACATGATGTATAGACTATAAATTTTCATCATATAATAAATATAAGATGTATAAATTATATATACAACATATATATGTGCGTACATAGCTAATAACTGTTAAAATATCTCATATTTATTGGGAGGGTAACAGCGTTGCTGGCTGCTTAGCTAATTTTGGTGCGGATATAATGCGGGAGTTTATTGGTGGGATTCATGTCCACCTTATGTAATTACAACTTATTCACGTGATTTAGCAGGTTTTTCTAACTATCGTTTTAGTTTGTGATTTTATAATGATCTTTTAATTTGTAACTCTTTGGGCAACAACAACGAATTTGTTCTTTGTTGTTCATTGTCTTTAGTAGATCACAGGTTTTTGTGTTGTTATTCTTTTCCGGGAGGGGTTTTGGTCTATGTCCCCCTCTCCCTTTATATACTCTTTTGTTTCTCTTTTTTTCAATAAAATAACTGGAACCGAGCGTAGGGCTGAGCCTCCCAGCTTGGATGGGTTTCATCTTTTAAAAAATGACCACGCATTTTCTTTTTATCAATTCTGATTAATGAACACCTTTTATTTAACAATAAGAACAACAAATATGAGAACTTGACAAACATATAAATATATA
>NC_020496.1:4367731-4470299 GCF_000184155.1 Fragaria vesca subsp. vesca | reverse complement strand
TATATATATATATATATATATGTATATTAGGACCCTTCTAATGAGGGATCTTTTTTTTGTTCATTTCTAGGGATAGATCATTTGACGAACTTTTCGATCACAAAATCAAATCTCTACCGTTCAGTTCGTTGGGCTATATGAGTAGATCATTTCTGTAAATTTTCAAAAAATTTGGTGATGGTTAAGTCATCCAAATGAAGGATTTATTTTTAATGATTTTGAACGATGTAGGTTTGACATAAGTGTTAAGTTTTTTGTTTTAATTTCAACCATCCAAGCCCATTAAAAAACAAATCTAATGGTGTGGGCCTATTCCTAGAAATGAACAAAAAAAATGATCCCTCATTGGAAGGGTCATGTGTGTATATATATATGTGTGTTAATGTATCTGATTTTAAGATCGAAATATAAAATCAAAATCCAGTTGAATTGTTTTACATAAATGTCATTGTGTCAACAAAATAATTGAAGTAGTAAGGTTGTTCCAATTTCACCATGTTTCATTTGTTTTTTCACAAATATCATAACAATAAAACTAAAAGCTTGTCGAAATATGATTGTTTTAGCTAGGCATATAGAGTTCATTAATTAGCAGATGCTATATGCCCATACTAGTTGTTAATTGATAAGAGATCCATCAAGTTTGATCGAGTTCAATTGAATATACTTGATTGGATGCAAGTTCAATCATCATCCACTTGGAATTAACTTTGTTCATCATCCAGATGATGCCATAATTATGATAAAGAAGAGATTAAGATAGTTAATTTATAACCTATATATGTTGTTCATTTGTGAGCCTTATCCGTGAGGCTTTAATCTAATTGAATTTCATAATACTCTAGCTAATAGCTAGTTGCCTTCCTTGGATACTACCTATCCAAATTAGATTTTGGATAGTTTGTGTTCCTAACGATTTCGAAGTATAGAATAATTAAGTCCGTACTACAACTGTATGGTTTTCAATGCATATTTAACACCTCCAAAAAAGCCTCCGGAGAGTTCGTGTTGAAAACTGCAGCATCAATCTCAGGGTTCCAGAGAACTGAAAGAGCATTACTACTCAAAATACAGTAGTACGTAGTAGCTAATAAGATCGAGATCAGTTGTAGGAGAGATGGCGCCGAATGCATTGATGATTTTATATAAAGATTAAATTCAGTTTGCCCCCTTGTACTTTAGGTCAATAATCAGTTTGGTCTCATATATATTTTTTTAATAACGTTGGTCCTTGTATTCTCAAACATCATCAACTAAGTCCAAAATTTTAATATGGCTTCAAAAAATAATATTATTTGTTGACTTGAAACTGACATGGGGATCCACATTTGAGCTTTTTAACCTACAAATATGGCAAATAAACATTCTAACGATGAAAAAAAAGTCATTTTTCAATTACCAAACTCACCCATTTTTGAACTAAAATTCAAATTTTGGACTTAGATGATGTCATTTGAGAGTACAAGGACCAACGTTGTTAAAAAAAAAAATATATGAGATCAAACTGATTATTGACCTAAAGCACGAGAGGGCAAACTAAATTTAATCATTATATAAAAGGCAAAGGGCTTCATCTCTCTTCAACTGAAGCCCTTCGGTTTGATACATATGTAATTTCATATATGCAGTTGGAAGAATAATAACCGATCCAATTACTAGCCATCTTTTTTCATACCCTCTTGAAAGAGGCTAGGTGAAGTGTTACTTCTCATTTGATTTGCTTCTGTCAAGTTACTACTTATGATATATGATTAAGAATTAAATTCAGTTTACTCCCTTTTGGTTTGAGGGTGACTTCATATTAGTCCATACACTTTTAATTTCATCAGTTTACCACAAGAACTTTTCAATTTCTGTCTGTCGTGCCCAAATTCTCATATTCCGTTTGAATTAATCATTAATTCTTGATACAGGCCTCACAGTTAAGGTTAAAATTGACAGTCAATTCAAACAAAGTATGAGAGTTTGGGCATGACAGACAGAAATTGAAGAGTTCATGGGGTAAACTGATTAAATTAAAAATGTATGGACTAACATGAAGTCACCCCCAAACCTCATAGGAGTAAACTGAATTTAATTCTATGATTAATTATAACCTTGTTATATGCATACTGGTTTTTGTCCTTTATATTAGATAGAAACCCCGATCGATATCTTATGATCATAAACTACGAATGAAGGGTGATGTTTGTGCACAATTCAATTTAAGTATATATAGTATGTGATCGATTACGGCAGTAAATCAGTTATTAAAATTCGTAAATCCTGCAGCCTTTGTTAATCAATTATATTCTGTTAAATAGTTCGTAAATCAGTGACTATCTATTATATTCTGCTAATTACTTTTCTTATTATCATGCATGCAGCTCCTGGATCAATTCTCATATTAATTTGTGTAGGTACAACCGTACAAGTACTACCTTGTCTTGAGACCCAGCCTCATTCATTTTGTTTCTTCAAATCTTCAATTCTCCAAATATTAAAGTGTTGTGTGCAGTGACGGAACTAAGATTTTCACTAGGAGAGTTCGAGTTTGAAAATAGAGGACTCGCTTTAGATTTATTTTAGTTATATGGTACATGTTGCGACACTCGTATAAAAGACTCAATTTAGATGAAAATAATTCAGACTGTTAAACTTAAAAATCTTACAGAACTATATGTATTTTTAGCAACTATTAAGAAATTGTGAATGATAATTTAGTTCCAAACCGTTGCACTATTGCAGTTCATACTCATAGAAACCAGAGAAGCAAAGGCACAAAATTGATTGATGTAAAGTTTCTTTACGTACGTTACAAAATTGAAAATAATTTTCCTAACACTTCTAGCATTATCATACAATTTTTTTTTATTATAGTAACCAACCGTTTATTTTTCTTTTCGGGAGAAACCAACCATTAGTTATTCGCTTATTTGTGGTTTCCCAATTCACTATAATAAAATAAATGTTTGATCTCTTTGTTCTGCCGGAAACCTTTCGAACAGAGAGATTTCTCTGTTTGAATAGGGTATTGTTTGAATGATAGATTTCTTGGGATTTCAATAGGTTTTAATCTTCTGGCCAATGCACGTTTTTTTTTTCTTTCAATCTAGCTATCATTGTGGAGACGATTTTGCATATGATGCGACCGCCTTGATGAATAGAAACCCTAATTTCTCTGCAAGTGCATGAGAAACCTAGCGTTGTCATCCAAGTTTATTTCAACTTTCGATCAGCAGTGTGAAATGATTAAGAGCTGAGCGGGTCAATGTTCAAGGACTCATGCATGGAGTACTAGCTAGACTAGAAGCTCAAAACGATAGTCAATAACCAATCGATCTATATAGATACACCTTCAAATAAGATCATCTTTAGCATTGGCTTATCTTATATAAAAGTATACGTAGGTCCAAATGAGATCGAGAATACGAGGAACTTATAGGAAAGGTTTTTAAGGAAGAGATTTGAGAATAGTCGTGCATTGACCGATCGATTAGCTTTATTCTAATTTATGATGATCAACCCGTATAGTAGTAGAGTTGAGCTAGTCAAAAGTCATGCAGGGACTCATATATGCCTGCATGGAGTACATTGGCGACGACCTCTGACTTGATATATTCATGTCCATGTGTGATGTGTTCACAATTGCCACTTGATCTCAAGTTTCACACAGCGATAGGCGCCCATAGCTAATTAAGATTAAGATACTATAAGCTGTTGAGAGAGGCTCCTAGATTCAGAGGTTACAACTAGAAAGGCTGCAGAGAGTAAGAGATCGACATTGCAGGAAGGCAATTGATTCCTCAGAACGAGGCCTATTCAGAAGTTGAGGGAGTGTTGTCGCAGGAGGGATGGCACTGCTTGGTTAGCTCCCATTCAGGCAGGTGGGAGATAAGTAGTGCCATCGCTGTTCGACAAGACGCCCTGCAACTTCTTCTAACTGCATTGGCGAGCAGTTCTCGATCATCATCACTTTGTGCGTCTGGTATACATATATATACTGGTTAAGCCTTAAACTAAGGTAACTCCATTTTCATTTCCAGACTCTTATATATCAGATACATTATCTTATTGATCTAGGAATAATTGAACGAGGAAATTAACTTGATTGACGTTTACCAATTATTTGTGCTTGGTCTGGAAAGAAGAAATATATTGGATAGCACCTGTTTCCTTTTTTCTTAAAGAAAACAAATCGCCCGCCCGGTTTGGTAGATTGTCTCCAGTCTCTATAGCTGTTTTGCGTTGACATGTTTCTTGAACAAGTCACCAAGAATCTATGAGGTAGCCGGTAGGTTAGCAAAGAGATACACACACACATAAATATTGAAGTGATGAATTCTATGATGACATATATATATTCGATATATCTAGCTAGCTAGTACTAGTATATATTCTTATTTTTCTCCGTGTATTATCCATGAGACTTTAGTTTATTTATTTAGTTTAGCCGGTACTTCTCTTCCTCTGATATAATCTACCCGTAATGAGTCCCTTACAGTTTTGGAGTTTATAATTGTTGCTTATGATCGACATCATATTTGAATAGTCTATGGATTACTTAAGTCCGTACTACTATACTGTATATATTAAAAAGATTAAATACTAAAATAGATGGGAAGTAAGAAAGGAATATTACTACTGTGGTTTTCAGTTCCTATATATAAGACTACTATATATATCATGTGGTACGAGTCATTCTGAAGAAGGATAAACTACTGTATGATGAATATAGCATTACAAAGAGAAAACCAATAGTTGAAGAGAGAGAGAGAGAGAGAGAGATCGACGCGTAGGGACTTCTGTCGTAGGAGAGATGGCGCCAAATGTATGATGATTACTGATTGTATATGATGTTTATAGCTACTGTATATTCATGCGGTGGGCGTCATCTCTCTTCGACTGAAGCCCCTCGGATCGATTCAGACTTTCCATGCCGCTGGAGAAGAAAGCGATCCAAAGCTGACCCGGCCACCTTTTCAGACCTAGCTTATGAAAGAGGTACAACTTTGAGTCTCTGAGTTGTTTAATTTCTGCAAGTAGCTTAGGTAGAAGAAATTTTATCAAATCAGAGGAAGGTTTGCTGGAAGTCTTACCTGATTAAGTGATTATACAGCAAATTAGATCCAAGTACTCTGCTAATGCAGTGGCTCATGCTGCTGCTATGCTTGGAAAAGGTTTGGTGGATCCTCTGCGATGGGCGACTCAGCCACCACCTAACCTCACTCTCTTTTTGCGAAATGATGGCCTTCCCTGCCCCTATAGAGGAGTGTACTGAGCTCGGCAGCTTGCCGGAGCTTTCTTTTTTATCTGAAGAAACTAACGATCTCTAGATCTTTGCTGGGTTTTCCTGCTATTCTTTCTGTATTTGGTCTTTGGGCTTGACCCTTAATGATTGGTTTTCGCTCTCCTCGCCAAAAAAAACAAAAAATAAAAAAACAAATGGTTTGCGCTGTCTAGCTTAGCTAGAGATCAGGACTAAATTGACATAGGAGTTATGGTCTGAAACTACTACGAACAGTCCAGGAGAATAGGGTGACGATGATAGGCCGGAACTCAGATGGCTGTTCTGTCCACATGTTTCAGGCACTGTAATTAGTTAATATAGTAACAGTACGTGATTGCCTGCAGCTTTCATAATTGGCCTCTATTATTTTTCCCTCAGGCAGCCATTCTCTATTCTTATATGTTATTATCAAGAGCAAGTGCGTGTACTTTTGTGAATCCCATCTCTATTAACTTGAGTACTAATGATGAGCAGATCTTAATTTTCCATGCCACAACATATAGGCATACGTACATATAATTATATACCGAGAGTGACGGGACTTGTTCTTGTGCGATTTACAAGGATGCAATATTGATGCTGGACCTGGAGAAAGGGCCATGATCTGAATGATTGAATGAGCTTTTTTGGAGTTTCGATCCATATAGAAATGATTGAGAGCTGGCTGAGCTACTGAACTGTTGTCTCGTTAGGACTGGGAGTAATACACCAGTGGTCCAGTAGTACTGTATTTTTCATCTCGAGTCATCTTGTGGGGAAAACTACAGGTAACAAGTTATATATAGGGCCGTCCTGCTTTTCTTCCTTTTAGCTGTTTATGTCTATATGATATACAGATAGAATATGTCATTGCAACACGAAAAGTTCTTGTCGGCATGTTCATATAATTGCGCTGTTCTAAATTTTGAAAGTTTGTTAGATTTTCCAATATGATCGAGTAAAAACATATGCTCCATAAGTTGCTGACGCAGACAATGAAAAGGAAAGTGACATATATATGGAGAGGTATGACGTCATGGTCCCAACGTACATAAGTGGGCTATCACTAAAGAAAGGGAAGGCCCATGCGTAATCAACTCAACTGATCGATTGATGCAGTAATTTTCCGAGCAATTATCACCTGTGTGTTTTAAGGTGCTGGAATATAACTCAAAACAAAGCCAAAGGAGAAGCAAAAGAAAAAGAGGAGTTTGTGTCTTGAAGGCTTGCATTACATGTAAACGATCACTAGCTAGCTTGAAATGCAGCAATTTAAATGCAGTGGCTATCAGCAGTTCGGATGGTGAAAACCAATTACATTAGTGCAGGTTGATCTTTAACTTGATATACTGAAAGATCAGACAAATAATCTTTGAATTAATTTCCTCTTTCAAATATACATCTTCCCATTTGTTCTGAACTTCGTATCACTTTCTGTTTCTTTCGAAATTTGTCTTCTCCAAACGTTAGCTGCATTGTTCCAAGTTACAAGTTGATCGAGTTCCTGGCATGGATGGTTCTAAATTATGTCTTTGTTTGAAACAAGAATCTTGCTTTTGCCAGTAAGCCTTCAAGAAGACTTTAAAGCATATCCTTTCCAGAATCACCTTTGTGGAGTACAGTGAGAAGACATGAATGAATCTTCCTCTATGTCCTAGACCCCTGATTCTTACTATGGAACTATGGAAGTTTTAAGTAGGTCAATTCTTTCCTTCTAGTTATCGTCCTGCACATACACAGTTTATAAAGACAAAAGTCACTCAACTTATTCCTCTGTTGCTTGTAACTTCTGAGTTCTAATAAGGATACCTTGCTTTCTATTTCATTTTAAGCGCATTTCATACCACCCTCATTTTCTGCCCAACCATGAATCTTATCTTTCATACTTCATTTCTGATTGACTAGCTCTACTTCTCTAACCAAGTTGAATGGATCGATCCAGGCCCGGACCTGAGATTTTGAGGCCTGAGTCGAACTCTCAGAGTTAGGCCCCTAATTTATATATATATATATATATATATATAAAATAGCATATAACATCCAAAAATATATAGGATTTTTTATGCAAAATACTTATTATGCAAATAGGATTCCAAAACCTTGATGGTTTAGTAATCTTAATTGTATTATAAATCCTATCTATACAACAAATATCTTACCTAATCATGTTTGGCTGCTTCTATTTAATATTTTAACTTTTTTATGGGTACAAATTTAAAGTAGTAATTGATGGTTTGGGCCTCTCATCATGTGTAATTGTCTTTATTTTAGGATAATTATCTTTAATTCATATCAGATTGTACAGCCAAAAGCTATTGACAAAAAAAAAAAAAATTTGGACAACTATAAAAAAAATTTTGGGCCGTGAGTCCCAAACCTCTTGTGCCTCTATTCAAATCCGGGCCTAAATCGATCAGAGGCGGAGGTACATATAGACCAAAGGGTGTCATGACACCTCTCAAAACTTTGACTTTACTTGTATTTGGTATTTGAAATCTAACTGAATTGGAGAAATTCGTTAATGATGACACCCCTTTATTAATGATAGCACCCCTCATTTCTGGTCTCTGACTCCGTCTATGGGATCGATCTTATGCCTAACTTCATGGTGGTGGTTACCCAACTTTCCTTCAACTGATGCAACGACCTAATTATACAAAAACCTCATCTCCAATTTGTTTAACTAGTTGGATAATCTTAATTAGTTAGGTACGTAGCTGCTTATCTGATTCTTCTCTGGTCCCAAAAGTCGTCGGAGGTCGACGTCAAATTGGCCGTGAAATGTGAGTTCTATTCATGTGGTTTAATTTCTAAAACTCAAGACGTCAAATTTGAATCATAATCAGCATGCTAAATGCTTCTTCTTCATGTCTTTATCATCGTAAATGTGAAAGTGTCTTTCTAAATCTTCTTTGTGGTTGGCATTGGCAAGTCGTGTCAACTAATTAGAAAAAGATTAGGAAGAACGTTTTTTGCTTCAACATCAAAAATATCATCTGACTTAATAGAGTTTTAATTTTGCTTTGTTTATTGTCTTATATTGGGGATTCTAGAATAATTATGCACCAATCCATTACAAAGTGTCCTCAATTATTTTAATTAAGTCTTCTCTTTGAATTCAATGCTTATTACAAATTAATTTCTCTTGCCCATTCTAATATGATGCCGAGAAGAATGTAAGGACCATGATTAATTAGTGAGAACTCAAAGTTGACATATCACAACAAAACATGATTTGATGCACAGATTATACTTCTGGAAACCTTTTTAAATATACAATTTGATTAAGGTCCTCGATCACTAATCTATGGGATAAGATACTCTCGCAAGTGAGCTTGCAATATTGCAATCTTCATACTTGATACATAATCCCAACACACTACTAGAAGTAAGGCTTTAGCCGACGAAAATAAAAAAACCAGGCCGACGAATTATTTTTTCGTCGGTTAACGTGGAAATTTTCTTTCGTCGGCTAATTTAAATTTTCGTCGGCTATGGTCAACTGTAGTCAGCACTTGCATGAGTTTACAGATGTTCCAGTACTTGCAGGAGTTTATAGCTGCCCAGCTTCAGGGACTTCCGGCTCCGCCCATGCCTACGCCTATACCGCTACCTCAGCCGTCGCAACCTCCTCCGTAGCAGCCCCTAAAATCGGATATTGATTTAGACGATCTAGATTTTGTGTAGTTGATCAATTATATAGTTTTATGTGCATGTTATTGGTTACATAGAATTGTTTTGGTGTATTTTGCAGCTTGCTTGGAATGGTAATTTAGAAATTTAGGGTTTTTTTTTTATTGGAATGGATTTATAGCCGACGAAACATGTAAGATATTCGTCGGTTATAGTATTTTTAATTTTTTTATAAGGTTTAGCCGACGAATTACGGCATGTTTCGTCGGCTAAACCCTTCTAAAGCCGAAGAAACAGACTATATTTCGTCGGCTATAGTTATTTTTAAAATTTTTTATTGCACACTTTAGCCGACGAATATCTTAAATGTTTCGTCGGCTAAAGTCTCAGACTACGGTCGACGAAACATTTAAGATATTCGTCGGCTTAATTCTGGGACAATAGCCGATGATGTCTTTTTCATCGGCTAAATTCTAGGACAATAGCCGACGACGTCTTCTTGTTTCGTCGACTAAAGTCATCGCCGACGACTCTTTCCCGACGAAACCATAGCCGATGAATTTAGCTAACAGACCGACGAAACTTTTTCGTCGGCTAAAGTGCTTGTCTTGGTAGTGACATGAAAAAGCCAAAAGAGGGAAATGAAGTATATATATATATATATATATAATTATGCTATTACTATTATTACTTAAGCTATTAATTTGCCAAGAAATTGCTACATTGTGTCTATAATCAGTGTAGTTATGTTATTGAAACTATTCAAAATTTGGATCACCTACCTTCATTTTTGCATTTTCTGCATGCCAAAGCTAAAATGGAAAGACTACCCTGATCAACCACAACAAGAAAACCCCAAAATAGGGAACCCAAAAAATCTAAAACACTACCTATACTAATCTCTCTAAATTCCAGCCGGAAATTATGCTAGAATTGAACCTTTTAGTCCTACAATGCTCAAATTTGTTCTCTTCTAGTTTCCTCCCAAAGAATCAAAAAAGGACTGGACTTTTAACCCTAATGCTACTCCCACGGCGAGCTTAGTTCCCTAAAATGTTGTAGTCAATCCTCTGACCCTTCTTCTGTACTAAACGTACAAACCCAGTTAACCAATCTAAACCCTCAATTATTACACATAAATAAATACCTAACCGTAATAATTAATCAGTCTTAAACAGCCCCTCTATAAAAACCCCCTTCAGTTCTTTACCAAACTCAGTAACACTCAAAACCTGAAAGTAACAGCAAACCAAAAGGTCGCTTCTTTAATCCAACTCCCCACCCACCAAGATTCAATCTTTCCCCAAACCCATTTCAGATTTGGTCCTTCCGAGCAAGACCCAGTTTTCCGATTCGGAGCTCCGAGCAATAATTGAATATGAAGAAGCTGAAAAGCTACTACATGCATCTGAGGCACCAACAGCAGAAGACAATGGAGCTCAAATGGATCTTACCTCTCGCAATTGGCTCCATCGTCTCTCTCTTCCTCCTCTTCCTCACCACCCTAACCACCTCCGACGGCTCACCCTTGCTGCCCTTCTACCGCTACTCCATTTCTCTCTCCAACTCCGTTTTCATCGAATCCAAGCTCCACCCTCTCCCCATTTCCACGCTCCCTCCGCCGCCGCGGTTCGCCTACTTCGTCTCGGGGTCTAACGGCGACGGCAAGATGCTGAAACGGACGTTACAGGCGCTGTACCACCCGCATAATCAGTACGTGGTGCACTTGGACGCCGAGTCGCCGCCGGAGGAGCGGTTGGATCTGCAGAATTACGTTTCTAACCATGAGGTGTTTAAGAAATTCGGGAATGTTAGGATGATCACCAAGGCGAATTTGGTCACTTACAGAGGACCGACTATGGTGGCCAACACGCTCCACGCGGCGGCGATTTTGCTCAAGGAAGGCGGCGATTGGGATTGGTTTATCAATCTTAGTGCTTCTGATTATCCACTTGTTACTCAGGATGGTGAGTCAACTGGGGCATTGCTTTTTTTATGTCCATGTTGATTTGCTCTGTTTTTTTTGATTGGTTTTTTTTTTCTTACTTGGTTTGTTTGTGATTTGGTTAGATCTGCTGCACACATTTTCGTACCTGCCTCGGGATCTTAATTTTATTGATCATACTAGCAACATTGGATGGAAAGAGTATGTGGAACTTTCCTTTTTGTTTATAGTCTCCATATGTGTACGGTGTTTGGTTTGTTTTGTGATTAAGATATTTTTGCTCATTGGTTTTGTAATGCTGTGTTATTGTAGGTTCCAAAGGGCCAAGCCGCTAATTGTGGATCCTGGGTTGTATATGACAAAGAAGACTGACGTGTTTTGGGTTACGCAGCGCAGGAGTGTGCCAACAGCTTTCAAGCTTTTTACAGGTATAAATGGATTGATATCTGTCTGAATTTGTTAACAAAATTGTCTTTTATTGGATAGTTGATGATATAGAAGGACTAGATTTGAGCACAAAATAGCAGAGTTAGAATCTCTGTGAGGCATGCCTCTGATAAGTAATAGAATTGAGCATTATCTTTGCAAAGTTAGAATCTTTGAGTTGCATACCTTTAATGCAATGCAAATCATTGTCCTTTTCTGGTTGGAGTGTTTGGTGAATAAACTTGTTTAGCATATAGAATTATGAATTGGTTTTCATTGGAACACCTTTGACATACTGATTGTTGCTGGCTGTGTTCAAACTTCAAATGCAATGTACAAGGACAATGAGATTTTGTCAATTTATGGCAGCCCTTGTTTTTGGATATTGAATGAAATGGAGTGTCACATAAAAACATTGAATTGTGGATAACGAATTGCAACTTTTATCTACTAAAAAATGTAATTGAAACAGGTTTTAGGTGCAAACGTGCAATTGTTGTAGACCTTCTAGTTTGCACTCTGAGTTCAACTTTATTGGCTGTTTAAGCTAGCAGGACCTATGATTACTAGAAGGAAAATTAGTGTTGAATTCTCGGTTGCCTTCTTGGAAATTCAGTTTCAACAAAACAATATCCTAATGTAGACATGTGAGACAAAAAAACATCAGACAGATGATCCAACAGTTGCATTTGAACAATTACTTTAGCTATCACGTTCATAGATGCATATCTAGAGTTCTTAGTATCTGTTGATCTGCTGTCCTTCCTGGCTCTGTAAAACCTATATCTGTTTGTTGGGAATTAGATAATTATCTTAGAGAGCAAATAGGTGTGTCATTTAGAACATGATATCTTTTGGCATGTGATTACTCATTAGAAGGATTTTTAGTTTCCTCTTTCACTGTTCAGAACTTATAATTAGTGCCTGCATCTGCACCCTGCATAGTGCAGCCCTTCTCGTTCACAGTATTCAAGTGAATTTGGTTACATAATCTGCATCTATGTTGCTTGATTATATAATTGTTGTCCTTGACCCATGATATGCTTGTCCTTTCACTACTGATGATATGTTTCTTAATGTCTAGAATTAGGATATTGTCAGTAGGCCTGCCTGTTTTCAATCTGATAGCCTATGAATAACTTGAGGATTAAGAAGCATTGTACTCTATAGGTCCTCTGGAAAATTGATCTTATTCTTCTTAAAAATTCACCAACCACTAGGTCGTAGTTCCTTTTAGCATCATATTACACCTATGACCTTTTCCTTTGTAGGTTTTGGATATTTGGATATGTGTTTAAGTTAAATCTGCCCATGTCCAGTCAGTTCTCCGCTTGTTGCTCCTTTCCTACTCACAGTTCTCCAATCAAAACTATTTCCTGTGTCTTTCTTTTCAGAACATATTATGCTGTTAAGATTATTAATCTAACCAAATTTTGGTTTCCCTCATAGGTTCTGCTTGGATGGCACTTTCAAAGCCTTTTATTGACTACTGTATATGGGGATGGGACAACCTACCTCGAACTGTTCTCATGTATTATGCAAACTTTATATCATCCCCAGAAGGATACTTCCACACTGTCATCTGTAACGCGCAAGAGTTCCGCAACACAACTGTGAATACTGACCTACATTTCATAGCATGGGACAATCCTCCCAAGCAACATCCTCACCACCTCAACCTTGGAGATTTCCCAAGGATGATTGGCAGCAATGCTCCATTTGCAAGGAAGTTTCGGAAAGACGATCCGGTGCTTGACAAAATTGATTCTGAGCTGTTGTTTAAGGGTCCAGGCATGCTTGTTCCTGGTGGCTGGTGCACAGGAAGAAGTGAAAATGGATCTGATCCATGTTCTGTTATTGGTGATACCACAGTTCTCAGGCCTAGTCCTGGAGCAAAGAGGCTAGAACTTTTAATCAGCTCGCTTATGTCAAACGAGAATTTCCGACCAAAACAGTGCAAATAACAAGAACTTAAACTGTTGTTGAAGCGTTCCCCGGTTCAGTTCGTTTATACTTGACATGACACTGGAATACAGCATCTTCAGGGAAATGGTATTTTTTTATAGTTGGAGAAGATAATGGCTCAAAGTATGCACATAGCTTTTGACAGGGTGAGTGGCTCGAAGTATGCACAGAGCCAAGAATGGGGTGGAATTGTATCAATTACTGAGCTAGATTGCTTCGCGCTATGATGACATGGTATGCACCACTTGGATGGTTTGTAGATCACCATTTCCCTTTTACATTTCTTCTTCCCTCCTTTCCTTTGAAATGTTATACTATATTTCACTTGGTCCAGTAGTAAATTGTTTCTTGAGGCGAATGCGGTGGTGTAAGAACAACTGGGAAGATGTATATTTGAAAGAGGAAATTCAAAGATAATTTGTCTGATTCAGTCCGTCTCTTAGTGCTTCCATATAATGAATTCGCTGATCTTTCAGTATAACAAGAGTCCAGGGAACAAGAGTCAGTTAAACATCAACCTGCAGCTGTAATTAGAAAAAGTCATCAGAGTCCTTAACTGGAATACAACTTTCTGCTTGTATATAGATAGTAGAGACATTCATGTTCAAAATGTGAGAATTCTGGTACTTTCATTGTCTTGGGGAATATACAAAGTCAGTACAATATCTACAAATAACATAATTTGGAAAAAAATTAGAGCACAAATGCTGTGGACATCAGTATAGGTTCATGATTTCAACACTCGACTTTCATTCATCCTGTTCATGATCCGGTGTGAATCATTAAGTCTGTTTGATCTTTCATAGATGCCGGCAACAACAAGATGCAACTCCTTTTTGTTGATGTTGGGATCGCAGACCAGCCTCTCGAACATTGCCTCTACCGTCTTAAAGTCCTTTCTTGCACCATAAAGACTAAGCATTTGGAAGTGAATTTCATCAGAGAAAACACACCCTTCCTCCTGCATTTCCCTATAAACAGCATCAGCCTTCTCAAACTCCCGTAACTTTCCATAAGCGTTGAGAACTAGACCAATCACATGGGAAGCAGGAAAATATCCTGCCACTCGCATATTCTCAAACACCTCAATGCAATTTGCATATTTCCGGTTTCTTGAGTAAAGCTCAATCATGCAACCAAACACAGATATATCCTTCACCTGCCCAGCCTCAAAAGCCTGACGGAAAACCCATGTAGCCTCCTCCACACGACCAGCTCTAGCAAGAATGGTAATTGCAGTCTCCCTTGGGATATTGTCTGGGCGCTTGAGCTCATGAAGCAAGCGCTTAGCATGAGCAACCAAACCTACTCTCTCATACGATACAATCATCGTCTGATAAAGAACCTGATCAATCTCAACCCCGGAGTTCCTCAGCTTCTGAAACAACATTGCTGCCCTGTCCAATTTCCCAGCTCTACCCCATATAGATATAATGGTCGAGTATGTAATGGCATTCGGTTGAATCCCCCTCTTCTGCATTTCCTGCACAAGATTCGTAGCCTTCTCATGCTCAAGCGACTTCCCATAAATCCTAATCATCGTATTGTACGTGACAACATTCTGCTCCACATCCATCCTCTGCATCATCCTAAACAAATGAATGGCTTCCCCAAAAAGCTCAGCATCTCCATAAACCCTCAAAAGAGTATTGTAACTAACAACATTCGGCTCAATCACCATCTTCCTCATGCTCCAAAACAACCTATCCGCCTCCTTCGCCATATCCAGCTGCCCATACACATCAATCATAACATTACACGTCGTGATATCCAGCCCACACTTGACCTCACTCATCTCCCGAAACACACCCAACGCCTCCAAAAACTTCTCATTCTCAACATACATTGTCAACAGCGTCGAGTAGCTCACAGTATCCGGCGCAACACCCACCGCCCTCATCTCCTTGAGCAGACCTCTCGCCTCCCTAAACAACTTCGCCTTACCAAACACATTGATCATCGAATTAAACGCAACCAAATCAGGAACTATCCCCATCCTCTTCAGCCGCGAGAAAATCGCAATCGCCTTGGTGTAGTCACACAGCTTCCGTGACAGCTCAATCAAGTTGCTGTAGAGCACCAGGTCGCCGGAGACTCGGTCCTGCTCCATCTTCTGCAGCCAGGACAGCGCGGCGTCGAACATGCCGGCTTTTCCGAAAGCAGTGATGAGAGTTGAGTAAGTGTATCTGTCCGGCGCCAGAGCCCGGTGGCGCATTTCGTCGAACAGGCCGTGTGCGAGGTCCCACTGGCCGGCGCGGAGGACGTTGCGGAGGACGACGTTGTAGGCGAAGACGGAGGGAGTGTAGAGAGCGACGTCGTTGATCCAGTCGAGGATGGCGAGGGAGCGGCGCCAGTCGGGCTCGCGGGAGAGGAGGGAGACCATGAAGCGGATGGAGAGGCTGCGGGATTTGTAAGGGGAGAGGAGGGAGTTGAGGTCGTGGTCGTTTTGGGTGGCGCGGATGGAGGCGGCGAGGTCGTCCATGTCGATGGTGTGGTCTAGGAACGCGGTGCCTTGGAGCTTGCGGCGGTGGCGGGGCGGGTGAGAGGGGGGAGAAGACGGCGTCGTTTTGGGGTTGCGCCAGATGTCTTTGGTGGCGGAAAAGACGGGGAGGCGGGGTTTGGGGACGGTGGAGGTGAATGTGTAACTGTGGGGTGTGGTGAGGGGTAGTGATGGGGATGAGAAGGAAAAGGGAGGTGGGTATGGAGGTACTTGCATTGAAGTTGCAGAAAGCGAGAATGTACACATTTCTTTGTTACAGAAGTAGAAATTGGAGGATGGCGAGTCGGAAAGATTGAAAATTTGGTATATAGAGTTGCAGATAGTGAAGAAGAAAAAGGGGCGGAGCGTTTGCCTCCACAATTTGTAAACAAATGATAATTACCTTTTATTTTACTTCATTAGTTTCTTTTATTATCTCACTGTGTCCGGAAGGCGTTGTGCCTCTCCTACTTGCACCAGGATAAAAAGTGAAATTTCAGGATTATGGATGGAAATGGGTCTCAGAGTGTTTCTATTAGTCCCTGGAAGCAATGATGGGCAGCTCTTCTTAAGTAGGGATTAGGGACCAACGACGACGAAAAGTGAGACTGGAGGTAAGGGCAAATCTGTAGGCAGAGAACTTATTATAGGAATGAAAAGCTTGAGAAGAATGTGACGCGGTTCACTTTGTCTAACATATGCAGACAGGCTTTCTCTACAGTCGACACTACAAGACCAATTTGCCGTCATGGCATTACAAACAACATTATATTACAAACGTTCCTGCTTCCCTCCCTGAATTAATGCCTTTGCTGGATGAACCACTGCTTACTGCCTTATTGAAATCCTTGGCTCCAACATTCAGAAATTGCATCTTTGCCTTCAACTGATCATTTACATTTGCATCCCCAATTATCATCTCATTCTCAGCAAATATACTGAGCAGGGCTTCGTGATCATCATATCCTTCAAAAGTTTCAGGCCCTTTTCCATCTAGTAGAACATCTGTTGTTGAGTCTAATGCATACAAGGGGAAACTTGATTTCGAATTTTTCTGCAACTCTGCTATAATTTGCGCCTATAAAGCAACAAGAAAAGCGACAATGTCTGCAATTAGTATTTTTGAGCGTTTAAAGACTTCATAGCCGTGGGAAAAATCCATACCTGAGCATTGTTCTTTCTCCGTTCTGCTTCTATTTTAGCGATAAGGGACCTCTCTAGATCATGAGCCTGCATGTCAGCAAGTATTTAGATCAAGTACAAACTTTATTGTAAGTAAGATTTTGTAATCAATGTTTATGTTGAGTACCTGAAAGGATGGCCCTCTGATAGTCTCCTCCATATCTTTAATCATCTGAAGGTTCTGCTGAAACTGTGTTTCAAGTACCTGCATATCACATACTATTTGGTAAAAGCTCAAAAGGCAGCATAGCTGATTAATCACAAAGCAATTTTTACCTCTATGCCTTGTTCGCCATATACATTATCAACTTCAAGTACACTTAGCAGCTGTGGATCTCTAGTAGTTATCACTATTCTGCTTCCTGAGCCAAACCAATCCCGGCTCCTAGCAAGTGCATTCAACTGGTCTAGCTTATTCAGATTGTCAAGAATGAAAAGCACTCTTTTTCTTCGTGCTTCATATTTGATCAACTCAGTTCCTTCCTTAACATCATTTATGTCTACATTGTCCACTTCCAGCATATCTGAAAGGAACCTCTTTTGCAAGGCAACTAGTCCATTGGGTTGTTCTGCCATCTTGTTCACATCTTTAATAAAACTGCTGCTTTCAAACCTATGAAAATTCTGGTCATACGCTTCTTGTGCCAAATCAGTTTTGTCGATTCCACAGATGCCTATTATGAGAATGTCATCTGATATTACACCTAACAAAGAATTCATGTATTCTTTACCAGCATCCAATCTGGGTGGGAAAATGGAAACACTCAAGTGTGCGTCTTGATATCTACTCAAGACATGTTTTACAATTTCCTTGATGAACTTTGATTGAAGCCTGTGAATCATTGACAAATTTAATCACAAAAACGATTATAATCATAGAGTGATAGCTAAAGTGAACCATAAACCAAAGACAAACACACTGAAGTGCTTTACATGCATAAATCTCCCTTGCACAGATCAAACTCTCATAGTTGAATTGGTTGCCATAGTCTAATTGCTAACAATTGTAACTCTTAGTTTTGGTCTCTCTTTGTTGTGGGACTGGGAACATTTCAGTTTTCTTCTTCTTTTCTTTGAATAAAAGAACAGTTCAGGTAGGTAAGAAAGAAACAGAAAGAGTTTCCAAAATTACCAAGCAGCAGCATCCTGCATATCAAAGCCATAAGGTTGACTAGCCGCTTCAGTCAACGATGTCCTCCAAGCCTCCAACTTGTCCTCAGTCCTGCCAGTCCTTTCATGCTGATCAAGTGCTGCTGAAAATGTACCCGTCTGCTGCTGCACATCGCAAGGATCCACATCGCAGAAAATAGGCATTATGAGCTGACCGGCGTCCTTGTTACACTCTACGATCTTGACCAACTCATCCAGACACCACCCTGAGCTCGCGTAGTTCTTGGAGAACACTATGATGGCGATTCTTGACATCTGTATGGCCTTGAGCAGATCAGACATGATCTCGCAGCCCTTTTGAAGATTGACATCGTCTTTGAATGTGGGAACGCCGGCGTCAACTAGGGCGCTGTGGAGGCCTTTGGTGATGTTGTGGCGGGTGTCCTCGCCTCTGAAGCTTAAGAACACGTCGTGCCTGCGCCTTGTTGCTGACGAAAAGAAGGAAAACGACGATGCATGTATTGTTGTGTATGAGGCCATTTCGGTGTACTGTTTAGTTGGTTGAAATCTTAAACACGGTTACACGAATATGTATGCAGCAGAATTCAGACAATGTTCTATGTAGTTCATCATCAGCGTCAGGATTAAAGATAGAGATTTTAAAGGGAAGAGGTTTTAACATAAAAAAAATAGTAGCTTTCTGGATAGTTAACATAAAAAAATAGTAGCTTTCGGTGTACTGTTTAGTTGGTTGAAATCTTAAACACGGTTACACGATATATATATATATATATGCAGATAATGTTCCATGTAGCATCCTGGATAGTTCGTTCAGCGAGTAGACCGCGTCCTACTTTTGACTTCGCACTACAATGGAAATAACATAGCAAAAACATTGAATTACATTGAATTACGAACTTAGGATCGAACATTAGAATAAATTGGTGTCGATGCGGGTTGAAATTGGTTCTCATCAGATTGTCCATCCTCTGATTCTGGTTGGCACTCTAGTGTTGAGACTATGGCTTCATCCTCAACTTATGACGTGTATTTGAGCTTCAGGGATCCAGACAAAGGCATCACTTTCGACCTGTATGATGCTTTGATGCGTGGTGGATTAAAGGCATATTTAGGTGACACAGATCTTTTAATTGGAGATGGCATTTCCCCAACGCTGCTTAAAGCAATCCAAAGGTCTAGAATTTGTGTCATCGTTATTTCACAGAATTATGTATCTTCGTCATGGTGTCTTGCTCAACTGGTGTGGATCATGGAATTATGGAGAAGGGAAGATAGATTGGTTTTGCCAGTATTTTATAATGTCGATCCATCCGATGTCAGAAAACAGAAGCGTTATTTTGGTGAGGCACTAGAGAAGCATCGTCGTTTCGGTCGGAGAGACCAAACAACCATGCTTGATTGGAGGGAGGCTCTCACTCAAGTTGCCAACATCTGCGGCTGGGTTGCAAACAATTATAGGTAAATCTCTTTATAAAGTGATTGTGCTCAATACTTTGATATATATCCATGGACTGCCTTGTGTGTTGTTTAACATTGTTGTTGATGATAACACTTCCAGGGATGACATAGATCTAATTATTGACATTGTAAAGTCTATCCAAAGTAAAGGACTTCCGACGAGGCTGAACATTTCCATCTATCCCCTCAGATATGATATGTGTGATGAATATCTCGAAGTGTTCCTGCAAGCTGGACCTCAAGAAGTTGTTATAGTAGGGATCTGCGGACCAGGCCAAATGGGAAAGACAGCTTTGGCCAGAGTTATGTATGACCAAATTCTACATAATTTTGATGGTGGCTGCTTCCTCGCAGAAGTTGCCAAAAGATCAGATCAACCCAATTATCTGGTTCGTCTACAAGAAACACTTCTTTCTGAAATTCTCTTGGAGAGGAATGTCAAGATCTCAAATACTAGAATGGGAAGAGATCTGATTGCGCAAAATTTATGCTCCAAAAGGGTTTTAGTTGTTCTGGACAACGTGGATAATTTGAAGCAAATACATGCACTGGTTGGTGATCGCAAATTTTTTGGTCCAGGAAGTAAAATCATCATAACGGCTAGAGATGTGCACCTGCACCTGCTAGAACTGTTTGGAGTGGATCAGTTCATTTTGGCTCAAGGCCGTCCTCTACCAGAAAATGTTGCGGTAAGCTAGTTATACTATATATATATTTACCTTTGTTGTGACATTTTATCCAAAGGCTGACTAGTTTTTCGTTTATAGGGTATCTGGGAGCCGTATCAGCGAAGTCGTTGCGTAGTTGCAGGGCTTAAGGAGTACATTGAGACCTTTAATCATCAGGTATAATATATCTGTGTAAGATGGACTCAGGTATTCAAAACCTATCCTAATTAGTCCATCTTTACTACATATAGTAACTTAGTGATTGGCTCCATCACTTGTAGAGACTAGACAAACTGAGGAACCTTCAAGCTGTTTTGCTCCAAGAGAGACAGAAAAACGCAACTCAGGTACTAAAATTTGTTACGATTTAAAGCAGCTATTTTGTGAGCTTGCAGTTTGCACATCTCTGATATTTTTGTTGTTTACAGGGAAGATTAATTTCAGATTTGCTGAAACCCTGTGGTGAGGGCAGTGCCTCAAATGACAACTGAGACAGTGATGGATGAAAATGGCTCCCAAACCTCCCTTGGAGTATTGATTGACCCAGAAAATGAGGATCATGAATATGAGTTAAAGGAAAAGATTGGGAAGTCTCCACCTGACGCATACATTGAAAGATAGTGGTGGAGGTAAAGCAAAGGTCTCTAAGCAAATGGCTCCCTTTTCTTTCTTTCTTTCTTTATTCCTTTCTTTTATTTATTTTTTATGTTTTGTTTTGAGTAAGCGAGTTAAGGGAAAATCGGACCCCTAACACGATATTTTATTGAATGAGAAGGATGAGCCTTTCTAGAGGATGAAGCTTAGGCGCCCTTGCATGGCAAGGGTTGAGTAGAAATCTATTCTATGTCATCTTTCATCTCTTGTAAGTTGTAACCTCCATCTATTTCTAGAAAATGTGAAAACTCATTCTAACAATAAATATGCAAACATATCAAATTTGAATCATGGAAAAAGAAACATTTCTTTCTTTACAAGAACAATTGATCACTTCATTAATTTAAAAACCAAACAATAGTGACATGAAGCAGTATACGAGCAACAGCTACACTACTGACTGTTCAACATCCTAGTGCTTGAAGCATAGAGAGAAGGAGAAGGAACAGGACCTGGATGGGGAAAATATGTAGCATTTTCTTTGGAGCAAGTTTAGTTGCACCGACTAGGTGACTTGTGAAGTTTCCGCTATCTTCAGGAGTCTCTGTACCTGCCCAAATGCAACCAGCATATAAATCCGCATAAGTGTACCTCTAAAATTTTACATACAGTCAAGTTAGAGCTGATTGCTGCAAGTAAAAGATATTGGTTATCAAAGATATAACAGTTAGCTTACCTTCCATACATGCATGGATCTGTCATGGATCGGTAAAAGTAGCCACCAGTTATTGATGTGCAGAACCTTCAGCCTTCCATTACGTGGAAAATCGGATTGATAGAACTCAAGATGTGTTTCCTACTTAAGACTATGGGGGATGGTATGGAAGAGCACCCTCATAAGCACACAGCATGCCATCCATAGTTTCCACCCTTGGTGACTATATCAATGTCCTCATATTGATCCTATAAAAACGATAACTTAAGCGTTGCTACTAAGAATGTCCAAAAGCCTTTATTTTCACAATAATGGAAAAAAAGAAAGAAAAAGTATTCTCATGTGCTGCCTCTAACCTGACCAACATCAGCAGTTCAGCACAACTGCACTGAAGAAGTAGGAAGGTCTTTCCAGATCAAAAGTACATTGCCAAGGATTTCTAAGTCCCAGAGCCCAAATTTCAGAAAATGGATTATCTCGGGAACAAAACAGTTTCCCCATAGGCCAAGATCACTGATTGAGAATGCACCTTCCAACAAGTAGTGTAAGGACGAGGAATCAAACACTACAATGTATGTGGTGTCCTAGCTGAGGCATTGCAATATTTCTGCCACTACTCACTTGGCAAGTTATCTATGTCGAGCATCTTGCCATAATTTGCGCCTATAAAGCAACAAGTGAAGCGACAATGTCTCCAATTAAGTAGTTTTAACCATATTATCAAGAATGACAATCATTCTATTTCTGCTAGCTACATTCTACTTCTGATAGCTTATGTTGTTAAAAAAAAAAAGCACAAATCGATCAACAAAGTTCATCAAAGCACCAAAACCTAATTCATCTTTTAGCTTAAACACTAACCCTCTTCACAAACCAAAACCTAATTCAAAACCCAATTCACCAAAATCACAAAGCAAGCAAATTTCAGGGCTTTTAGTTTGAAGGTACCTGAGACCTATCTCGTTGAAGGTGACGGCGACGGCCTTGTTTTAAAGACCCCACTTGTTGATGTAACGGCCACGCGGAGCTGCGGCCGGAATCGCCGCGTCTTCAGCCGTGTCTGCTGCCATGGTGGCTTCCCAACTTGTGAGAGATCGAACTGAACTGAGCTCGTTGCGCGCTTTTCTTATTTCTGCAGTGCCACGTGGACGTGGTGTTCGGGCTATAGGGGATAATTACTCGCGTAAATAAATTGGGTCGTGGGAAAAAACCCGACTTTTACGGTTTTACCCACATCAAGTGCTGCTGAAAATAAAACCAAGACTCGGGACCCGTCTTCACTCCGATTCAAGCTTTTCTGTAGCAAGGAGAAGAAAAAGGAAGGCTACTCGTTCATGTCTGTTGAGAAAGATCGAGTGGGAAGCTCAAGAAATACCTCATGATGTCAAAGGTCAGATCTTTAGATGCATAACAGTTTCCATATCTATCCCTTCAGCTATGATGTGTGTGATGAATATCTCAAACTTTTTAAGGCAAAGTTTGAACAGAATTCATTTAATTGTAAAATATATGCAAACATTTCAATTTTGAATCATGGAAAAAGAAACTTTTCTTTGCTTTACAAGAACACTTGATCACTTCAATAGTTTAAGAACCAAACAATAGTGACATGAAGAAGTAAACGAGCAACAGCTCCACTACTACTGGATTGTTCAACTTCCTATCGTTCGAAGCCGAGGCAGAAGGAGAAGGAATAGAACCGGGATGCGCAAAAGATGTAGCATTTTCTTTGGAGCAAGTGTAGTTGCACTGACTAGATCTAGCAACTCTATATACACCGGTACTGGCTAATATGTAACTGTGGGGTGTGGTGAGGGGTAGTGATGGGGAGGCGGGGTTTGGGGACGGTGGAGGTGAATGTGTAACTGTGGGGAGTGGTGAGGGGTAGTGATGGGGATGAGAAGGAAGAAGAGGGAGCTGGGTATGGAGGTACTTGCATTGAAGTTGCAGAAAGTGAGAATGTACACATTTCTTTGTTACAGAAGTAGAAATTGGAGGAGGGCGAGTCCGAAAGATTGAAAATTTGGTATATAGAGTTGCAGATAGTGAAGAAGAAAATGGGGCGGAGCGTTTGCCTCCACAATTTGTAAACAAATGATATTACTTTTTATTTTACTTCATTAGTTTGTTTTATCATCTTAGTAGGTTACTAGGTGTAGTGCCTCTCCTACTTGCACCAGGATAAAAGTGAAATTTCAGGACTATGGATGGAAATGGGTCTCTGGTGTTTCTTTTAGTCCCTGGAAGCAAGGATACGCATGTATGTGAGGATGGAAAGTTCTTCATAGTAGGGAACTAGGGATTGAGGAGATCTGTATGGCCTTGAGGAGATCAGACGTGATCTCGCAGCCCTTTTGAAGATTGACATCGTCTTTGAACGTGGGAATGCCAGTGTCGACTAGGGCGCTGTAGAGGTCTTTGGTGATGTTGTGGCGGGTGTCTTCGCCTCTGAAGCTTAAGAACACGTCGTGCCTGCGCCTTGTTGCTGCCGAGTAGAAGGAAAAGGAGGTTGTGTAGCCGGCCATACTCGTTACCTGCTTGTTCTCTTCGTCACTTGTGCTACATACAAGACAGAACATTTTCACAGAGAATAAGAGTAACTTCCTAGCTGGTTCAGTGTGCGACGCGTCGAGTTTGGTCCCTACTATGCGCAGGTAGTTCTGACTTTGACCAAGTCATTCTTTGTGGAATACCTTTTTGTCAACCATCTTTGGATGCTGGTTGAAATTGGTTCTCATCGGATTGAACATCTCTTGCTTCTGATTTTCATTTGGCACCATTGTTGAGACTATGGCTTCAACCTCAAATTATGACGTGTTTTTGAGCTTCAGGGGCATAGACACTTACGAAGGCTTCACCAGCCATCTATATCATGCTTTGAAGCGCGGTAGTGTAATGGCGTTTGCAGTTGATAGAGATCTTGAAGTTGGAACGACCGTTAGACCGAAACTGCTTAAAGCAATCCAAAGGTCTAGGATTTCTGTCATCATTGTTTCAGGGAATTATCCATTTTCGGGTTGGTGTCTTGATGAACTGGTTTGCATCATGGAATTATGGAAAAGGGAAGACAAACTGGTCTTGCCGATATTTTATAATGTCGATCCATCTGACGTCAGGATACAGAAGGGTGATTTTGTTGATGCACTAGAGGAGCATCATCGTTCCAGTGGGATAGAGCAAACAACAGTGCTTAAGTGGAGGGAGGCTCTCACTCAACTTGCCAGTATATGCGGCTGGCATATCAAAAATGAGAGGTACGGTAATCAGTGCTCAGTTTCTGTAATATATATTGAATGTTGGATTAAAATTGCGTTGATAACAATTCCAGGGCCGATGGAGACTTAATTTTAGACATTGTAAAGTCTATCCAAAGTAAAGGACTTCCGACGAGGCTGAACATTTCCATCTATCCGCTCAGATATGATACGTGTGATGAATATCTCAAAGTGTTCTTGCAAGCTGGATCTCAGGAAGTTGTTATAGTAGGGATCTGCGGACCAGGCCAAATGGGAAAGACAGCTATGGGCAGAGTTATGTATGATCAAATTCTATACAATTTTGATGGTGGCTGCTTCCTCGCAGATGTTGGCAAAAGATCATATCAACCCAACTATCTGGTTCGTCTACAAGAAACACTTATTTCTGACATTATTTCGGAGAGCATTGTAAAAATTTCAGATACTAGAATGGGAATAGATATGATTGCACAAAATTTTTGCTCCAAAAGGGTTTTAGTTGTTCTGGACAACGTGGATGAGTTGAGGCAAATATCTGCACTGGTTGGTGATCGCAAGTTTTTCGGTCCAGGAAGTAAGATCATCATAACAACTAGAGATGTGCAAGTGCTGGAACTGTTTGGAGTGGATCAGTTCATTTTGGCTCAAGGCCGTCCACTACCAGAAAATGTTGCAGTAAGCTAGTTGTACTATAAATATTTACCTTTGTTGTGACGTTGTATCCAAAACTTAAGTAGCTTTTCATTTCTAGGCCATCTGGGAGCCACATCAGCGAAGTCGTTGCGTTGTTGCAGGACTAAAGGAGTACATTGAGACCTTCAATCAGCAGGTATGTGTAAGGTAGCCTCAGATATTCAAA
Source organism: Fragaria vesca subsp. vesca (assembly GCF_000184155.1). Lineage (NCBI taxonomy): Eukaryota > Viridiplantae > Streptophyta > Magnoliopsida > Rosales > Rosaceae > Fragaria > Fragaria vesca. Next base: position 4,444,760 of record NC_020496.1, on the reverse strand, counting down.
ATCCATCCTGATTCGAGTCCTCTACTATATTGTAACTGTGTGACTGGCTCCATCACTTGTAGAGACGGGAGAAGTTAAGGTACCTTCAAGCAGTTTTGCTCCAAGAGCGCCAGAAAACTGCAACTCAGGTACTATATTTCTTATGATGTGAACAAGCTTTTTTGTTAGCTTACAGTTTGCACGTCTCTGATATTTGTGTTGTTCACAGGAAAGATTAATTTCAGAGTTGCTCGAAGCCCATGGCGATGGCAGTGCCTCTGCTGCTTGCAGAATGACAAAAGAAACGGTGACGAATATAAAAGGCGGCCGTGGAAGAGTGGGAAGTCTTCACTTGAAACAGGCAATGGAAGATGGAAGTGGAGGTAAAGCAAAGGTCTATAGGCATGGATCTTATTAAGACGAAGCCTAGGCACAATTTCATGACCTGTTTAAATGCAAGTTATGTTCTATGCCATCTCTCGTAACCCCATCCCCAGAAAATGTAAACAGAATTCATTTGCCGTAATATATGCAAACATATCTAAACGTTTTTTTTTTTTACATGAACTTGATCACTTTAATAATTTAAAAAACCAAAAAATAGTGACATGAAGCAGTAAAAGAACAACAGCTCACTTTACTAGGATTGTTCAGCTTCCTAGTACTACTTGGTAAATACTCAAAAGGGCAGAGTAGCTGATTGATCACATAACAGATTTTACCTCTATATACATTATCGACTTCAAGTACACTTAGCAGCTGTGGATCTCTAATAGTTATCATTATTCTGCTCCCGGCTCCGAGCAAGTGCATTTAACTGGACTCGTTTACTCACATTATCAAGAATGACGAGCATTCTTTTTCTGCTAGCTGGATCAGCTCCTTCCTTAACATCATCTATCTCTACATTGTCTAAAGGAACCGCTTTTGCACAGCAACTAGTCCATTTTGTTCCGCCATCTTGTTCACATATCTAATAAAACTGCGGCTTTTAAATCTTCAAAAATTTGGTCATATGCCAGATCAGTTATGTCGATTCCACAGATTATCATGAATCTATGATAATGTGATCTGATATTACACCTGAGTACCTAACAAAGAATTCATGTATTCTTTACCAGCATCGAATCTTGGTGAGAAGATGGAAACACTAAGTGCGCATCTTGATATCTACTCAAAACATAGAAGGAAAACGACAATACGTCTATTCTTGTGCAGCTGACCATTTCTTCTATACTAACTATTTCTTAAAACGTACGTCTTCTGACTTTTTAATAGTTTCCCATCATTACGTCAATTCCAGAATAGGAAGGATGATCGAACTTCCTAGTTCCCATCACCACATTGTTGAGATTATATATGCCTTCATCTTATCCTCCTTCCCTATTTCATGACGTGTTCCTGAGCTTCAGGGGTGAAGACACACTCCAGAGCTTCACCAGACACCTATCTGCCGCTTTGACTAATGCTAGTATAACCCTATTCAGAGATGATGCTGTACTCGTACGTGGTAAGAACATCACTGCCGAATTGTTTAATGGAATCCATAGGTCTAGGATTTCCGTAATCATCTTCTCAAAAGAGTATGCATCTTCGAAATGGTGTCTTGATGAACTGGTTTGCATAATGGAATGCTGGAAGGCGGAAGATACATTGGTTTTGCCAATATTTTATGGTATTGATCCCTCAGACATCAGGAATCAAAAGGGCAGAGTTGCAGATGCACTGGAGAGGCATTCTAGCCGCTTCGAGGTGCAACCCCAGATGGTGCTCAAATGGAGGGCGGCACTGACTCAGGCTGCCAACATATGCGGGTGGGATACTAAAAAGCAACGGTAAATCTCTGGACAATATGGCTTCATGAAGTTCCTATTGCTAAGTTTGAAACAAGATAGGAAAATTGACTAGTTGAGATTTGAGAATGTTAAAATTCGTCCGAACTTATTAACTTCATATATTATTAGTGTATGAACTGATGCACTAAATATGACTTGTTTCATTGATCATTATTTCCAGGAAAGCTGAGTTGATCCATAACATTGTTAAGTCTATACAAAGTAAAGGACTTCCAACAAGGCTGAACATTTCCATATATCCCCTCAGATATGATAAGTGTGATGAATATCTAAAAGTCTTTATGCAAGCAGGATCACAGGAAGTTGTTATAGTAGGGATCTGTGGACCAGGCCAAATGGGAAAGACGGCAATGGCCAGAGTTATATATGACCAAATTCTACACAATTTTGATGGCGGCTGCTTCCTCGCAGATGTTGGCCAAAGATCACATCAACTCAACTATTTGGTTCGTCTACAAGAAACACTTCTTTCTGAAATTCTCTCAGAAAGGAATGTAAATATCTCAGATACTAGAATGGGAATAGATCTAATAGCACAAACTTTGTGCTCCAAAAGGGTTTTAGTTGTTCTGGACAATGTGGATGATTTGAGGCAAGTAGATGCACTGATTGGTGATCGCAAAGTTTTCGGTCCAGGAAGTAAGATCATCATAACAACTAGAGATGTTCATCTGCTAGAACTGTTTGGAGTGGATCAGTTCATTTTGGCTCAAGGCCGTCCTCTACCAGAAAATGTTGCGGTAAGCTAGTTATACTATATATATATTTACCTTTGTTGTGACATTTTATCCAAAGGCTGACTAGTTTTTCGTTCATAGGGTATCTGGGAGCCATATCAGCGAAGTCATTGCGTAGTTGCAGGGCTTAAAGACTACATTGAGACCTTTAATCATCAGGTTGGGTGGCCTCAGATATTCAAAATCGATCCTAACTTGAGTCCTTTACAGTCCATCTCTACTACATATTGTAACAGTGTGATTGGCTCCATCACTTGTAGAGACTAGAGAAACTGAGGAACCTTCGAGCTGTTTTGCTCCAACAGAGACAGAAAAACGCAACTCAGGTACTAAAATTTGTTATGATTTAAAGCAGCTATTTTGTGAGCTTGCAGTTTGCACATCTCTGATGTTTTTGTTGTTCACAGGGAAGATTAATTTCAGAGTTGCTAAAAGCCTGTGGTGAGGGCAGTGCCTCTACTGCTTTTACAATGACAGCTGAGACAGTGATGGATGGAAATGGCTCCCTAACCTCCCTTGGAGTATCGAATGACCCAGAAAATGACGATCATGAATATGAGTTAACGAAAAGATTGGGAAGGCTCCACCTGACACATACATTGAAAGATAGTGGTGGAGGTAACGCAAAGGTTTCTAGGCATGGACGTACCCTTTTCTTTCTTTCTTGTATTTATTTTTTATTTTGTTTTGAGTAAGCGAGTTAAGGGAAATTCTGACCCCCACGATATTTTATTCAATGAGAAGGATGAACATTTATAGAGGATGAAGCGGATGAAGCTTAGGCGCCCTTGCAAGGCAAGGTTTAAGTAGCATTCTATTCTATGTCATCTTTCATCTCTTGTACGTTGTAACCTCCATCTATTTCTAGAAAATTTGAAAACTCACTCTAACAATAAATATGCAAACATATAAAATTTGAATCATGGAAAAAGAAACATTTCTTTATTTAGAAGAACAATTGATCAATAATTTAAAAACCAAACAATAGTGACATGAAGCAGTAAACGAGCAACAGCTATACTTCTGGATTGTTCAACATCCTAGTGCTTGAAGCATAGAGAGAAGGAGAAGGAACAGAACCTGGATGGGGAAAAGATATAGCACTTTCTTTGAAGCAAGTGTAGTTGCACCAACTAGGTGACTTGTGAAGTTTCCAGGAGTCTCAGTACCTGCCCATATGCAACCAGCACAATCCTCATAAATGTACCTCTAAAATTTTACATACAGTCAAGTTAGAGCTGATTGCTGCAAGTAAAAGATATTGGTTATCAAAAATGTAACAGTTAGTTTACCTTCCATACATGCATGGATCTGTCATGGATCGGTAAAAGCAGCCACCAGTGATTGATGCAGAACCTTCAGCCTTGTTGATATCAGAGTGGTTGTATCCCATTACGCGGAAAATCGGATTGATAGAACTCGAGATGTGTTTCCTCCTTAAGACTTTGGGGGATGGTTTCGAAGAGCACCCTCATATGCACGCAGCACGCCATCCATAGTTTCCACCCTTGGTGACTATATCAACCTCCTCATATTGATCCTATAAAAACAATAACTTAAGCATTGCTACTAACATAAAAAAGAATGTCCAAAAGCTTTTATTTTCACAATAATGGAAAAATAAAATAAAATAAGTAGTCTCATGGCTGCCTCTAACCTGACCAACATCATCACAACTGCACAAAGGAAGTAGGAAGGTATTTCCAGATCAAATCTACATCGCCAAGGATTTCTATGTCCCAGAACCCAAATTTCAGAAAACGGATTATCTCCAGGAACAAAACAGTTTCCCCATAGGCCAGGATCACTGATGAGAATGCACCTGCCAACAAGTAGTTTAAATACGAGGAATCAAACACTACAATGTATGTGGTGTCCTAGCTGAGGCATTGCAATATTTCTGCCACTACTCACTTGGCAAGTTATATATGTCGAGCCTCATAATCTTGCAATTATTTGCTCCTATAAAGCAACTAGTAAAGCAACAAGTGAAGCGACAATGTCTCCAATTAAGTAGTTTTAACCATATTATCAAGAATGACAATCATTCTACTTCTGCTAGCTACATTCTATTTCTAATAGCTTCAGTTGTTAAAAAACAAGCACAAATCAACAAAGTTCATTAAAGCACCAATCTTTTAGCTTAAACACTAACCCTCTACACAAAAGCAAATAAAAATGTCACCTTTACGCGGCTAAGAGCCTCCCCTTGCTTCTTCTCAGCCTCCTTTCTCCTCCTCTTGTGAAACCCAGACACAAAGTCGCTTCACAAATCAAAACCAAAACCTAATTCATAACCCAATTCACCAAAATCACAAAGCAACCAAATTTCAAGGCTTAGTTTGAAGGTGGGTACCTGAGACCTTTCTCGTTGAAGGTGACGGCGACGGCCTTGTGCCCTCTTCTTGATGTAACGGCCACGCGGAGCTGCCGCCGGAATCGCCGCATCTTCAGCCTTCTCTGCTGCCATGAGAGATCGAACTCAACTGAGCTCCTTGCGCGCGTTTCTTATTTCGGCGAACTGCTAATACTAGGAACGAAATGTCATAATTGCCCCCAGGATCCAATTTATTCACAGAAGCACCAATCCTCAGAACCACCTCACAATGTCAAGGTCAGATCTTTATATGCATTACATTTCCATCTCTATCCCCTCATCTATGATGTGTGTGATGAATGTCTCAAACTCTTTGAGGCAAAGTGTGAACAGATTTCGTTTTATTGTTAATATATGCAAACATTTCAATTTTGAATCATGGAAAAAGAAACCTTTCTTTGCTTTACAAGAACACTTGATCACTTCAATAATTTAAGAACCAGACAATAGTGACATGAAGAAGTAAATGAGCAACAGCTCCACTACTACTGGCTTGTTCAACTTCCTATTGCTTGAAGCAGAGGGAGACGGGGAAGGAACAGAACCGGGATGCGCAAAAGACGTAGCATTTTCTTTGGAGCAAGTGTAGTTGCATCGACTAGGTCTAGCAACTCTATATACACCGGTACTGGCTAAAATAAACATGTCTTTCCTGTTATCCCGACCAAAGGAGAATATAAACCCCAATGCAGGAACGGAGCTTCCTGCCTCGGCACTGCACTGCATCGGAGAGTCCAGAGCACAACTGACCGGAACTAAAGTGCTTGTGAAGTTTCCGCTGTATTCAGGAGTTTCTGTACCTGCCCATATGCGACCAGCATACAAATCCGCATAAATGTACCTGTAAAATTGTACATACAGTTAAGTTAGAGCTAATTCCTGCAAGTGAAAAATATTGTTTATCAAAACTAGAAACAGTTAGCTTACCTTCCATACATGCATGGATCTGTCATGGACCGGTAAAAGTAGCCACCGGTGATTGATGCAGAACCTTCAGCCTTGTTGACATCAGAGTGGTTGTATCCCATTACAGGGAAAATCGGATTGATAGAACTCGTAGATGTATTTCCTCCTGGAGACTTTGGGGGATGATATGGAAGAGTACCTTCATATGCACGCCATCCATAGTTTCCACCCTTGGTGATTATATCAACCTCCTCATATTGGTCCTGTAGCAACAATAGCTTGAGCATTGCTAGTATAGGAAAAGAAAAATGTCGAAAAGCATTTATATCCATAACAATGGAAAAATATAAGTAGTCTAATGTGCTGCTTCTAACCTGACCAACATCAGCACAAAGGAAGTAGGAAGGTCTTTCAAGATCAAAACTACAACGCCAAGGATTTCTAAGTCCTAGAGCCCAGATTTCAGGCTCCAACTCCTTATCTTCAGAAAACGGATTATCTGCAGGAACAGAATAGTTTCCCCATAGGCCAAGATCACTGATTGATAATGCACCTGCATAAAAGTATTACATGTATCAGGACAACACACACTACAATGAATATATATGGTGTCCTAGCTAGCTGAAGCATTGCAAGTTTTATGTCATTACTCACTTGGTAAGTTATCTATGTTGAGCCTCATAATCTTTCCAAGCAAGGATTTCTTGTTTTGAGAAAAATTGTAAGGGTCACCTATGCTACCACCATCTCCCATCATAAAGTACAGATACCCGTCTTTGGGTCCAAAAAGAATTTGACCTGCATGATGGGAAGTAAATGGAAGTCCCATAGTGAAAATTCTTCTGACTTCCAATGGTTTAACCGTAGTGACCTGAAATCCAAACCATATGAGTATCAACTAAGGTCAGTAATAACAATTCAGGAGACAAATCTATACAATCCTGCAGATTTTTACCGAAGAAGGTTGGGACGCAGTACCATTAGCAGTGAACTCTGCTATGATACTGTGATATTGACATGGCTGAGCACCATTATCAGAACCAAGCTTGGAAGGATCACATCCCACATCTGAGTTACATGAACATCTTCCTGAACATTCTGGCCATCTAACCTTATCACAGTTGAATGAAGCAAAGAAACGACCATTCTGTAGATAATTAGGATGGAATGCTAATCCCATTAATCCAAACTCAATATCGGCATACACTTGATCAGTTATATCAAGAAACGGATTTGATTCATCAATCACCAACATTCCTCCTGATCCCTCCTCAGGAACAGTTGCCAGCCATACTTTGCCGGGTTGGTCAGATAAGAACACGCGATTAGACCCATCCGGATGAGGTACCATGTTAAGATAAGATCCATTTCCAATTTTTTCAAGGCACATACCACTTGGGGGACTTGGAATTTCAGTGTTGTTCAGCAACACAGGTCCACCATCAAAACAGAACATTTCTCTATTGGAAGATCCACCAAATGCATCACAGAAAGCACTTTTCGACTGCCATATATCACTCAGCTTGGAAGTAGAATTCAATGGTGTTCTTCCACCACCACCTTGCGAAGCAAATGGAGAACTTGATATGGATACATTTCGGCATTCATCCCAAACCTCGGTACAAAAGTCAACTCCACCATGTTGGAATTGGGTTGAGTTTGATGAACCTGTTGAGTTACAGAGAACAGGAACTTGACGAGGCGTTGATTCTGTTCTATATAGTTCCGCGGAAAACTGGTCACATCTCTGCAAATATTGCGTTCACACATGTTAATTGGTGAAAACAACTTCCACACACACACTCTCACACACATGTATAACACTAAACACTAGCAGCTAGCAACAACAAAGAAACAGGAACTGATACTAATTGAGAATCATATCGCTTATTAGAATCCTTACCGAGCAAAGTATAGATTTCAGAACAGCAGCACAACCGATATCAGAAACTTTCATAGCCTTAAATAGTTTTTGCAATTGCATATCATCAGTGGAATTACAACAAACACTTTCATTGTATTGACAGAACGAAAGTGGAGTGTTTGGCCTGAAGGGTGACCCTATATTCCAATATTGGAGGAGGGCAAAGTAACCAATCAGCAACTATAGAAACAAAAAACTTGAACCAAATTCATAGAAACGACTTTATCAGAGAACTAAGCACTCACTCATATTAGTGCACAACGGATGCGACCAAGAATACTCAGCAAGTAGAAGAAGGTTGCAGAACATGAAGAACACAATAGCAAAAACACCCCTCATTGTAATCACTTGCAGCATAAACAAACAAAAGCCACCTTGCTATCTTTGCAATACACCAAATGTGAACATCTAGCCCAAAATAGAAAGCGCAGCAAATTTGCTAGTCTCAAAAGCAAATCTCCACAGATTCACAGAACAACTACCCACTTCAAATAGTAAGTACAAAAGTTCAAATCCTTGGTTGTTAGAAATCGTTGACGTTTTTCTTTTTCAAGAACGCCATGGATATAAGAAATCATAAAAACGAATGACAACAAGTAATATAATTTGGTTTAGTTAATACTAAATAATAGCAATACAGCAACTTCTTGTCGATCGGTTCGTCAGAGCTGACTTTGCTCGAAATTCTAATACGTAAGCTGCAAGTTGACTACTTAATCCAACTCAATCAACGAATATTGAATAATGGTGTATGAACAAGCGGGTTCTATTCAGTCAAAGAAAAACGCAGAGGTCGAAAAACAGAATCTTTATCGACCTTAATCAAACCCCATTGGATTTACTATTTGATACGAAAACAAGTTCTTCATGGCATGAGATTGATTTAGCACACGATCTTAACAATCTTGCTGGTCTCCATGGTTGTGATTCAACCCTTCTACAACATCAAGCCTTAATCCAATCCAACATAATTGGGTTTAGGGTTTAGTGGTAGTCCTGAACCAACTAGGAATGCAACTTTTACCTACTAGGGCAAGGAAAACTTTTATTGGTCGAGTTCCAAGTAGTACAGGAATTTACCTATAATGATTTGGAATTTAGACACAAAGTGGCATATATATGGGTGTGCAATTGTGCAGTAGTGCACATCTTCTCTGTGAACAAATATCTTAAATTGGACCCGAACGAGAAACTCAGTTGGTCTCTTGAAAGACAGTCCTCGAACCTCTTCGATTTCTCAGCTGTCATCAATCTCATTGTTTACCCATTTTTGGATCAATCTTAGTGATTTGAGAGTTTGGGGGGTCTCTAGCTAGCTACAATGTTCTACGGCGCATTAGTATGGGACCCTTGGCTCATTGTTGTCCAAATTGTGTGCCTTCAATGTTTACACTATCTCACTCATGGATTCTTCTTGACAGTTCTCATTGGGGCTCGCGTGTCCCGAATGAGCCTCGCATACTACTTTGATTTTGCTACTCTCACTGTTTTCACTGATACCGGGCGGTGCGTCATTGCTTCATTTGTGCTCACTGCCCTGGCAGGCGCTGTATATCTGCTCCTTCTCATAGAGAGGTCAAGAAAGTGCCTAGACTTTTCAGTCACCCTATATATTGTCCATCTTTTGATATGCATCTGTTATGGTGGTTGGCCTTCTTCAACAACATGGTGGGCTGTGAATGGCACTGGCATTGGAGTGATGACTTTGTTGGGTGAATATCTCTGCATTAGACGTGAACTGCAGGAGATCAAGATCCCTGCAGGACGATATCGCTTAAACGTTTGAACAATAGGAAAATCATGATGTACTATTCTAGGTAGAGCAATGCATATTGTGCTTCTACCACAATTTTCTTATGCAGCTCTCTGCCTTTTCAGTTTATGTTGTCATTTTTAACGTACAAAAAAGAGAGGAAGTTGAAGGGTTGTTCTCAGTTACAGGATTCATATAAAAAAAATTGGCTCTTCTGAAAAAAAAGTTCTCTTCTACAGTTCTACCTTCTATTTCAATCCTTTTTCTTCCACCATAACAGATAGTACGTAATCCTTCTTCAAGATCAAGCAAGTATTTAACCTGATGGCCGATTAGTTTCTGAGCGCTTCTAGGTTCTCTTTTCCAATATGTTTCATTTGAACTTTACTAAATTTTCTATGAACTTTACATCCCATTCTCGATTCTCATCATTTTCTCTAATCTCTATAAACTATAATCACCATGGAGATGTTTTTTTGTTCTCTTCTCTTGTGTATATTGTTTTCAGTGATTAATTGGTTGCTTTGGCGTAGATCTCTAGTGGCATGGTTAGGTTCGGGTTTTTATGGATTCTGGGTAGGTCTAAGGGGAAGCTCCTCATAGTTGATGGATAGTTTCATGCTTCATAGACTGATAATGATATATGCCCAATTAAGGGAAGCTAACTTTACATAAAAATATTGAATGAGGCAAATGATGTCAATACAAGGTTGAAAGCAGTGGCTTCGTAGTGCACTGCAGGGAAATCTTCTGCAGTTTTAGCAATAAGCATAATCACTGACGCACATAATTACCTCCTCTGAAAGTTTAGTTTCTCAGTAGCAACTCCAAAAGCAAAAGCAAAAACTAGTGGAAATGCGAAAAGAACAATTGCTACATATTTTAGTTCATCATAGTAATACCCATGAATACTTTCTAAGAAGGCACTGATGGTCTTTTCCTCCCCATGTACTACTATCACCTTGTTTAGATCTCCATACTGTGAAGTGAGAAGACCGTTTAAGGACCATGCTACAGGGCAAATCCAATAACCCCAGACCCACCATTTAGGGATTTTCTGCAAGAGATAGAGGAACCAATATAAAAAATCTATACTAGTATATACAATCGTACGTCTTTCTTGTTGAGCAAAAGGATAGAGTTGGCTTACCGGTCCAGGAACAAGGAAACCTGAGAATAAGTTGAACATGGTGTAACAGAAACTGGCTAGGACCATAGCCACTTGGAATGTTGGGGTCAAAGCTGCAAGCAGTATGCCGAAGTAACTGAAGTATAGCAGTGTACAAAACATGGCATATACATACCAAAACACTTGGTAAAGTGTCCAGTGGAAACTTATTGTTGGATAAGTGATTGCCGAAAACAAAACTGCCTGAACAAATATGTATGGTATTTCAATAATCACCTGCAATATAGTATAGGGATGAGTTTTGTTATCTGTAGAACTTGAAAACTCAGTAGGACATTGGAATTGCTCAGATATGCTTTAATGAAATATTTTAATGTTACCTGCGCAAATGAATAGGCCCATGAGGAGTACATTCCAGCAAACCTTTCTCGGTATACAACATTCCGCTCTGAAGCAATGCAGGGTAGAACAGAGGAGCAGTTTCCTATTCCCATGAATTGCAGTAAAACAAACATTGATCCTAGAATGTTGAAAAAATCCTGTTCATTATCTCTGCAGAACAAAGAGGAAAAGTGCTTTAGATTGTAAATATTTTAGCCTCTGGTAGATTATCAAATGTAGCTTAAATGCTCCACAAGCTAGGCCATTGCTGCTTTTCTAGTAAATCACTGTTACTGGATGGACTTACATTGTCTGCCCTTTCTCCCAAAGAAGTGCTCCAAATAACATAGAAGATGCAGCAGTAATTGTCAATCTCCCTAGGTTATATTGCGGATTTCTCCAGTAGGAGAGATGTTGCTTCCAGAGGCAGGCTTTAAATTGCTCCCATTCATTTTGAGCAAAGCGAGTAGAAAAATGTAGTTTCTTTGCCCCTTCTGCTGGACAGCTGAGTTCCATAACTAGGTCGTTGTTCTTCCTAGATAGAGCAATAAATATTGGGATGGTCAACTAGAATATTCAACAATACGGAACTTTGATGTTGTAAGGTACAAATCAGTATCAGCTATAGCAGTACTACTAGGAATTTAAAGAAAATTTACCTGAAAGAAACTCTTTCTCCAAACTTGTGTTGGTTAGGTAACCATTTTGAGATGAAAATCAATGAAATGGTTGTATTTTAACAATGCCTATAAACTCCAATGTTTTTGTGTTATCACTATTATGTATGCTAATGCTTACCGGCATATATGTGATTCTCTATAGAGTTGAGCAAAATCTAAGCCAAGTTTAACTTCTACAGAAGGACCAGTGACATCTAACATCCATGTTGCAGGGTTGTAATTTTCTTTGATTTTTGGAACCCCAGGGATACCCTGCAATAGTAAAAAGAGATTGTGTTAGAATCAGAGTCGAAAGAATTGGGATGTAAAAAGAGATTTTGTTGCTGTTTCCAGGTAACTTACCTCAAAGTATTCAATAAGCTTGCTTGAATTTTGACCGAGCTCTCCACTGTAGATTAGCTGTCCTCCTCTTTTCATTAAAATAAGCTGTACAAAGTATTAGCTGATTAGTTACAAGGAACTCATAACTTTCTGCACAGATTTGCACTGGTCAAATACCTCATCAAATGATTCAAAGATGTCAATACTGGGTTGGTGAATGGTGCATACAACAGTCCTCCTGGTGCTGACAATGTTTTTGACCACTCGCATAACTATTGCAGCTGCTCTGGCATCTAAACCAGAGGTGGGTTCGTCCATGAATATTATGGAGGGATTTGAAACAAGCTCCACTGCTATAGTAAGCCGTTTGCGCTGTTCAGTCGATATACCCCTACCAGGTATGCCTACCAGTTCATCCTTGATTTCGTCAAGCTCAATCATTTGTAGAACTTCTCTCACAAATTCCTAATGTCAATAGGAAGTATCATGAGATCTAATATATACAACATAGAGAGTCCTGAAACTTAATCTGCTTGTTCCTACAAATGATACTATGTTTTGTGAATACAGGTGTTTTTATGATAATATTCTTGTTGATGCCAAGAAGTTTTAAGTCTAAGACGTGTAGGACATATTCCAAACTGATATATTAATCTAACAATACTTTCTCTAGGTTGAAATCTTAGATTTGAAGTACAGTGTATAAAAATAATACTATGTGCCTTCTAATTGAGGAGGAACTTACAGATCTGATTGTTCTATCAATTTGTGATGGCAAACGTAACCAAGCTGAGTATGTTACTGACTCTTCTACTGTTATCTGGGGGGAATGTATGTCACTTTGTTCGCAATACCCCGATATTCTGGCATATGTTTCTTGAACTTTTGGGTATCCTCCAATTCTAATGTCTCCTTCAATAATTCCACCAGTTTTCCTTCCTGAAAGAACATCCATGAGTGTTGTCTTTCCAGCTCCACTAACGCCCATCAGTGCTGTAAGAACTCCAGGTCTAAAAGCACCAGTTATATCTTGAAGAAGTTGTAGTCGTTTTGGTGGAAAACCTTGCTCTCTCAGTTTCTGGAAACAAATTGCTGAAAGGTGATCAACTGATTCATATACCGCATTCTTCATGATGGAAAATTCATAGACAATGTGGTTACCTGGGGTGTGTCAACAAAATATTGCACTTTCTCAAATGATATAGTCATGGGCTCAAAAGGTAAGACCCCTGCAGTTTAACAAAGCAATATGTAACATCAACTATAGGATGTTTATTAATACATTGATGTTTTGATGATTAAATCATTACTATATAATAATATCTCACCCATGTTTGTAGAATCTTCAACTCTTATTCGAGTTTCTATACGAGTTAATCTTTTTCCTTGATGGGAATTGTTCAGACTTTCCTTTTCTTTTAGACGAGACAACCTTTCATGAGAAATGATAGTTCGAGAACTCTCTGGAGCTGTGAAATTCCAAATTTTAAGTTCAGGTTTGTATTCATAGATTATATCTCACTTATTTCATATTTTTATTAGAATATGCAATTGTAGAGGGACTTACACTTTAAATAACTGAGAGCACAGGTGAACCCTAGGTTAAAAATCAACCAAAATCCAAGTAAAGCTCCTATAGATATCCAATAGAAGTATTCACTGAAATCAAGACCACGATCTTTTAGAGCTAGCTGGCCTATTGTGATATTTGAAGTTGAAAACTGCATGAAAAATTGAGTGAACATTATATCTCAGCAACCTACATTGATATGATTTCATCTATCTAAAATATGTAGTAAATTTGTTTCACCTTTTGCCACCTTGGAGCATGGAACTCATTTCCTGTAGCACCAATCTCTGCATATACCAATGGGGAAAGCCAAAAGCCCCATTCCAACCAGCTAGGTAGAGAAGCTGCAATAGGAAAGAGCTTATCAGATTGACTCAAGGTCAGAAGGTATTATCAAAATGATTCCAGTAAAATCACAAATGGCTTCCTTACTTTTTGGAATTATGAAACCGCCAAATAGAAACATGACAATTAAGGAGAAAAGACCAACAGGGGCTGCAAGAGAAGGATTTCGAACCAAGGATGCAATCAAACGAAACAGTGATATTGCTACTTGATGGACGAGGAATAAAACAATGAATTGCTTGAAGAACCTGATAGTCATTGATAATAGCTGCTTTTAGCACGTGATATGAATAAATTAAAAACTTTAGCCTTAGAAAATGTACCTATTGGGTTCAGGACTGTAACCGATGACATAATAAGTGAGTGCTGTCCATAGAAAAGCATCTATCAATGAAAATGGAATCTTTAAGATGGCAGATGGAATCGAATAAGCCCATGCAGGATAGAAATAGAAGTCTCTTTGCTTGTAGAACACTGCAAGTCTAGAAGCAGTCATTGATAACTCTGCAGTGCCATTGCACACCAATCTAAGTAGAGCATAAAACAAAGAGCTCATAAAGAACTCAGAATGGATCTCATCGACTTTCATCCATGTACGAAGAAACACTGTCATTGTTACAAGCGCAATGACCACAAGCTGCAGAATGACATAGGCGAGGTGTCAAATTTTGATGAATTTAAGCTGTTTTTAGTAAACAAACAGAGGCAACTATTACCTGTCCCGATTTGAATACATGGACAAATGAGTTGCGCTTCATTAGAAGCCATTCTCTAGCGAGGCATGCTTTGAAGAGTTCCCACTTTCTCAGTGAGTAAGTATTGGATGACAAAGCATCTTTATGAAACTCAGATCGATTGAAAGGCTCTCGAAGTTCCTCATCTAGCTTCTTTCCAACATGGAAGTCCTTGAACATATTTACAAAGCTGTTGACAGTAACATAATTATGGGGTTGGTCCTCATAGTACCAGTACTTTGCTTGATCCTTCTTTGAAACCACCTGCACAGTGAATCAACAGTGGAAATCAGTACGAGAGCAGAAAATGTAGACAGCAGGACATATTGATTTTGTTTATCAGATACGGAAACATGCCTCTTGGAGGAAGTCAGAAATGCCTTTTCGTGGTGGGTTACGAAAACCACAGTTCTCAAAGAACTCTGCCACATTATCAGTAGGCCCATGGTATACAACTTTTCCTTCTGCCATTAAGATAATGTCATCAAAAAGTTGAAAGGTCTCTGGTGTTGGCTGAAGAAGTGAAACCAAAATGGTGGATTCTGTTAAGTGTGTTAATTGCTGAAGACAAGTGATGATTTGGAAGGTGGTGGAACTGTCTAAGCCTGTCGATATCTCATCCATAAAGAAAGCTCTTGCTGGACCAATCATCATTTCCCCTAAGCAATCAAAATACGAAGAATTTTAGTATATAGTGAAATATAAGCTTTCAGACTGCAGAAGTAGATTTACTGTTGATGTTGATTAGAACTTTAGAAATAGGCTAGGTAGATTTTATAGCAAGATATCATAGGCAGTTGAATTACATTACCTGTTGTTAACCTTTTCTTTTGGCCACCTGAAATTCCTCTTTGCATTGGATCCCCTACAATTGTCTCAGCACAAATGTCTAGCCCAAGGATCTATAAGAGAGGCAGAACATAATAGAAAGTTTGCTGTCAATTAGAGCATGCATAGGACTTTGTCTCTGATATTGTGTGTTGGTAAGATAAAGTACCTTTATTATGTAGTCTGTCATGAGAGATTTTTTCAACCCTTCTATGGAAATGGCCTGTAGTTCAGTTCTCGAGATACTTAGAAAGAAATTGATGGATACATAGCAGAAAAGAACTAAAACTTCTATTCTCAAACCTAGCTCATACCTTCATATAGGTGTCAACATCTGAATCTGGGACAATTCCTTCTTGCTTCTCCCTTCTGGTGACTTCTTTCATTATATCTGTTGTTGCAAAAGCTTCCAAGTTAAATCTAGTTTTATGGATTATGACTGTTGCTATAAGATGTGAATAAAATAGGGCACCTGCTCTGCTTCCAATACCCTGACAGCACGCTGCGAAATCCAGTACTTCCCTCACAGTCATTTCAGAAATGTGCAAATCATATTGACTTATATAAGCTGATGTCTTCTGTGGAACAAACTCATTGAGCTTATAACCATTGTAGGTTACATCTCCCCTGACCTGAAAATTTAAGAATACAGTATTGAGCTCATATACATTATTTCCTCCTCCTCCTTTTTTATACTGAGAATGTAAAGCTTACTGTTTTCTTGCTAATTTTTTCATGTAGAAGAAACGCCAGCAAACACATAGGTTAATGTTTATATTGTATTTATTATTATTGTTTTTTTGTTAATACAGAAGAACAGTGCAATGATTAACCTTGAGAGAATGGTTCAGTTTTCCTGCAAGCGCCTGCAAGAAAGTGGATTTCCCACAGCCTGGAGGGCCAAGCAATAGAGTCATCCTACACAAAACGAGACCAGCAAGTAAATGCAACTCCATACTCTTTGTCAAGCAAATAGAACTAAAGAAGAAACCAAGTTTCTCAAGTGCATTTTCTTAATTCTAACCTTGATGGCTTGATGATGCCGCTGACATCTTTGACAATTTCAAGCTTGTATGCTTGAGGCTTGCACCCAACTATCTGTGTCATAACCTGTACAACAGTTGGCATCTCCTTCACTATTAGGACTAACACATTTCTATTTATATGAATGGAAAGTAGAAGTGCAAGGTAGCCTTTGCCATAGAAAAATCGCTTACAGAAAATAAGCTTTTAATGGTATTCCATAGTGTTGGGAGGGGTTTTCCTTGAACAACTTCACATTCTGCTTCTACAAACAGATTTTGGTATCGAACTTCCACTGTCGGCAGTTGCAGTCCCACTCTGAAAAGCAAAAGTCAGTGAATTTCAGTGTGTAAAAATACACTGTGAAAGTTAACCATGTTTCATAATAGTCTAGACATTGTAAAATATGTTACCTGTCTATTCTTTCTCTGAGTTTCTGCAAGAGCCGGTGGTTATCTCCCTCAATTTCCTTGATCAGTTTTTCAATGACCACATGTCTCTCCGGTGATCCTAGCTTTGACACATCAATCGGTACCATCTTACTCTTGTTACTAGCCTCATCTTCCTTATTCTCATCTTTGCTGTAATCAAACAACGAAGTCCTAATGCGCTCAAACGTTGGCAACCTGTCAATGGTGGCCCACTGCAACTCAACTTCATCGTCTTCATTCTTCTTCATGGACCTTACATCTGTAGTGCTCCTGAAACTATCAGCATGCTCGCGAAACGAGGTCCTGACACTTCTTCCTATCTCTGCAGCCAAGTCCATTGTTCCAACTTCTAAGGCACTCTTCAGTACCCCTCTTTTGATTCCTACTATGATGTAATGTAAGTGGGTGCTTACATTTGACGTGTGTGTGTGTGTAACTGTGTATACATTTATATACATAGCGTACTACGTAGTAAGAATATTTATATATCAAGCCATCAAGCTTGTGGAGTTATATATTAATGTGAGCAGGGGCGGAGCCACAGAGGCCTGCATAACAATGTGCCACCGGCCCTCCTGCAATATTTTCATTATTTCTTTTCTAATAAACATCTATAAGATTAGCCTTATAATATGTATTGCTTAGATTGTTCTTAAGAGGTGGGGTGTGGCTGCCATTACCACACCCCACCTCCAAAACCTTAGAATTATCATCACACCCAACTAGTTGAGGGAAATCTTGCAACAAATATCGCCTTTCCTGCATCGAATAACCACACTTGAAGTGTCATCCAAATCGAACCAGAACAATCCAAAACAAAAACTGCTGATTCAAACTTCAAAGGGTAACTTATAAACTATGACTCACATCTGCAAACCCAACTCAGAATCGATCAAATAAAGCTATAATCACACATAAAGATCCAAACTTTCTCCATCAACTGAACCAATTACATTGAAAGATAGAAACTTTACGAAAAGGGTGAAGAGATAAAGACCTTGAAGAACTTCCCAGATGCATGGCGGTGATGAAAGTCATTCCACGGCTGAGTTTCAGTTTCGCTCCGCCGAGATTAGGCAAACGGCGTCGCTTTCATCACCCTCAAAACGACGTTGTTTTGAACGGGGTGCGTATTTACGCGGGCTGCGCGGACAGGTGCTGCGTCTAGGTGGTCACACGTGGCGTGGCCTAGTGGGTCAAGGGGCCCACCATTTAAAACGAGAAAATATAATATAAAAAAAGAAAGTGGGCCATGTAGACAGATTGCTGCGTCTAGGCGGTTCCACGTGGCGTGGGCCAGGCGGATCAGGGGCCTACTTTTTGAAACGAGAAAATATAATTTACAAAAAAGGAAAGTGGGCCGTGCAGACAGATTGCTGCGTCTAGGCGGTTACACGTGGCGTGGCCGAGACTGTCAGGGGGCCCACGATTTAAAACGAGAAAATATAATTTAAAAAAAGGAAAGTGGGCCCTGTAGACAGATTGGGCTAGGCGGACAAGAGTTACGTTTAGGCGGATCGAGGTTGCGTGGGTCGAGTCGGGTCGGGAGGCCCACGATTAAAAAGTAGAAAAAGGGGCTAAAACTAAACTAAACTCATTTCAACCTCGTTTTCCGAGTTCTGATTCTTCTCTCTTCAGGTACTTTACTTTCTCAGTTTCTCTTGATTCACTTGTCTCTCCAGTATGATTTGTGAGGCGATCATTGCAAAAACTTAGATGAAACAACTTAGTTGTAATTGAATTCATTTTGACTGACTTACATATAGTTTTCTATTTATTTTATAACCTGTTGCTGATATCATTCTTGAATTCAGTATATTCTGTGCTTTTCATGATCCAAGACTTGATCTTCATATGTATTTTGTATCAATGAAAATTTATGAACTTTTACTATTCATGATCAAACTTTTACTATGTTTTGTGAGGCAGTCATTGCAAGAACTGAGTAGTTGAGACAACTTCGTAGTTAATTAGTTATCAATGATACGAATAATAAGCTAGAAAGTATATTACAGCAATGGCTGTGTAGAGAAGTTCATGTATTCAGCTTCAGTAATTGAAAGACATTATTGTTACCTCCTCTGGAAGTTAAGTTTTTCTGTAGCAAGTGCAAAAGCAAATGCAAAAACTAGTGGATATGCTAGAAGAACAATTCCTATGATTCCTAGATCATCATAGTTGTATCCGTAGATGCTTTCTAAGAAGGCACTGATAGGCTTTTCTTCCCCGCGGAGTACTATTTCCTTGTTTAGATCTCCGTACTGTGAAGTGAGAATACCTTTTACGGACCATGATAAAGGGCAAATCCAGTAGCCCCAAACCCACCATTTAGGAATGTTCTGCAGGAGGGGAGTAAATTCAAAATTCAAAATTTTATGCAAATCCATTTTGTGTTGATGAAGTGAAGTAAATGACTAAAGATATAGATTACTTACTGGTTGTGGTATTAGGAATCCCGAGAACAGATTGAACATGGTGTAGCAGAAACTTGCTAATACTGAAGCTACTTGGAAAGTTGGGGTCACAGAAGCAACCAATATACCGAAGTAAGTGAAGTAGAGCAGTGTACAAAACATAGCATACACAAACCAGAATACTTTGTAAAGTGACCAGTGGAAACCAATGGTTGGATAAGTAATGGTGGAAAACAAAACTGCTTGAAGGAATATATAGGGCAGTTCAATGATCACCTGCGCCATGTAGAAGAGTTATGTAACCTTTAAATTTTGAAAGTGCTGAATTGCGGTCTAGCTAGCTAGGAAAACGATTAGAATGCATACCTGTGATAAAGAATATGCCCATGAGGAGTACATTCCAGCAAACCTTTCCCGGTATACAACATTGCGCTCAGAAGCGACAAATGGTAAAACAGAGGTAGAGTTACCAATTCCCATGCATTGTTGTAAAATAAATATTGATCCTAGAATGCTGAAGAACTCCTGTTCACCATTTCTTCAGAGCAAAAATAAAAACTTGATGAGATGCTAAGTACACTAGACTCTGGTATGTTTAAGTAGGAATGCATTCTAAATCAGTAGTTAATCGAATGCAAGAAAGGGGGTGCTTATTCTTTGGGGAGTCAGCATACTTGACTTTTTGGATGTGCTAGATGATTATCTGGTACATAATTGATGTAGTCAAGCCAACATTATTCTACATGTCTAGATTTTGTATGCATTATATAGAAAAGTATACTATCAAATTGCCTTACATTCTCAGTCCTTTTTGCCAAAAAAGTGCTCCGAATATCAAAGAAGATGCAGCAGTAATTGCTAATCGCCCCAGGTTATATCTTGGATTTCTCCAATAGGATAGATGTCGCTTCCAGAGACATGCTTTAAATTGCTCCCATCCATTTTGTGGGAAGCGAGTAGGAAAATCCAATGCCTTTGTGCCTTGTGCTGGAAAGCTGAATTCTCTAACTAGGTCATTGTTTTTTCTGTATTGAACAAGAAATGTAAGAGTTGATACGGTAAGTCACTGAATAATATTGAAGAATAATGTTTTGTTAAAACTGCCTCTCCTATTCTAGGAACCCATTCTAGAGTGGTGTAATATTATCATAAACCTGTTGAGTGGTGTAATATTATCATAAACCTGATATTGCAGTCATTTAGAAAATCTAGCACTGCTAGAATTTATGAAGGATATTTCTGCTATATAAAGATAGCCTTTGCCTTCTTTTACGTGGACTGCCGTCCTAGCTAGTTTGGGTAAGGTGCCCTTGTGGGAGTGTAACTAGTGCTAGTGTTTTGAGATAGAAGTCAAATGTTGTCATTTTGACAGTGTTTTTGAACTCGGTCATATATGCTAGTGCAGTAATACACTAATACTCACTGGCATAGATGTGATTCTCTATAGAGCTGAGCAAAATCTAAGGCAAGTTTGGCTTCTGCGGAAGGACTTGTAACTTCTAACATCCATGTTGCTGGGTTGTAGTTATCTTTGATTTTTGGAACCCCAGAAATACCCTGCAACAGAATGGATGTAAAAAGCAGTGTCGATAGAATTGACGTGTAAAAATAGGGTTTTCATCAAAATTGGGAGTGTTGTTATGTTACTCACCTCAAAGTATTGTATAAGCTTACTTGAATCTTCACCCAGCTCTCCACAGTATATCACTTGTCCTCCTCTTTTCATCAATAGAAGCTGTGCAAAGTTAAAAATTGATGTATCAAATCACTTAATATCTTGTCATAATATAAATATTGTAGATTCAGAAAAAGGGCCATGCATTTTATACTACATCAGATATTGCTATCAATTACTACAATTGACTCGTAACTTTTATATTGGTCAATTACCTCATCGAATGCTTCAAATATGTCAATACTCGGCTGATGAATAGTGCATACAACAGTCCTTCCTGTACTGACAATATTTTTCACAGCTCGCATAACTATTGCAGCTGCTCTGGCATCTAAACCAGACGTGGGTTCGTCCATGAATATAACAGATGGATTTGAAACAAGCTCTACTGCAATTGTTAGCCGTTTACGCTGTTCAATTGATATGCCACTACCACCTGGTATGCCAACTAACTCGTCCTTAATTTCATCAAGCTCTATCATTTGAAGTACTTCTTTCACAAACTCCTGAGAAATGGATAGTTCAAATGGAAACATTATGAAATCTTCTATGATCATAGGACGTCTTATGTACTTGACAATATATTATGACTCCATGAACATAAATCCTACAAGTAAATGTATGAATTTTAAAAACAGCATCATATTCAGTTCCTGGAAGCTACTGTTATGCCAACTTTCTGGTTTTATGTCTAAACATTGATACATGCATTCTATTTGGGTAATTAAGTCTAAAAAGATTAGCACCAGGTTCAGGTCTTAACTTTGAAGCATGATGTTTGGCATTCATACTACATGCTTTGCATGTTTATAGGGACTTACAGCTCTAGTATTTCTATCAATATCGGATGGCAAGCGTAGCCAAGCTGAGTATGCTACTGACTCTTCTACTGTGAGCTGTGGAGAATGTATGTCACTTTGCTCGCAATACCCAGATATTCTGGCATATGTTTCTTGGACTTTTGGGTACCCTCCAATTCTAATGTCTCCTTCAATAATTCCGCCAGTTTTTCTTCCTGAAAGAACATCCATCAGTGTTGTTTTTCCCGCTCCACTAACTCCCATCAGAGCTGTGAGAATTCCAGGTCTAAATGCACCAGTTATATCTTGAAGAAGCTGTAGTCGATTTGGTGGGAAACCTTGCTCTTTAAGTTTCTGGAAATATAAGGGTGTGATCAAATTAATTTATATGTAACATTCTTAGAAGCAGGAAATAATAATAATATGGTTACCTGGGGTGTATCAATAATGTATTGCAGTTTCTCAAATGATATAGTTACGGGCTCAAAAGGCAACACCATGCCTGCAGTTTAACAAACCACTATGTAACATGTATATATAGCATGTTTATTGATACTAACACACAGACAAGATATGTAGTGAATGATTTCTCTAACAATTTGGAGTACTGTAAGATGATATCTCACCTACGTTTGTAGATTCTGAAGTATTTATGTCAGTATTTACACAAGTTACTTCTTTTTCTTGACAGGAACTATCTAACATTTCTTTTTTCTTGAGACGGGAGAATCTTTCATGAGAGATGATAGTCCGAGAACTACCTGGACCTGTGCAATTTCAAATTTTAAACAGGTTAGTATCTTGAAGACTTTCTGCTTAATTACTACTTTTTTTCTTATCTTTATTGTATATGCCTAGATTGAGAGAGTTACACTTTGAATAACTGAGTACACATGTGAATCCAAGGTTGAAAACCATCCAAAATCCGAGTAAAGCTCCTATGGATATCCAATAGAAGTAGTCATTGAAGTTTAGACCACGATTAATTAAAGCTTGCTGCCCTATAGTAACATTGGAAGATAAAAGCTGCAAGCAACATACAGGGAGCATTGATATTAATACTTGACATATTATCCTAAATTAATCTGAGTTAGGAAAAGTGGTAGTTATACATCACCTTTTGCCACCTTGGAGCCTGAAATTCATTTATCGATGCACCTATTTCTGCAAAGGCCAATGGAGAAACCCAAAATCCCCATTCCAACCAAGCAGGTAGTGAAGCTGCATTAGGAAAATGCTTATAAAATTGACTGAAATCGTAGATATTGCCAAACGGTTCTACTCAAGTCATAAATAGCCTCCCTTACATTTTGGAATTATGAAGCCTCCAAATAGAAACATTACTATTAAAGTGAAAAGACCAACAGTTCCTGCAACAGAAGGATTTCGGACCAAGGATGCAATCAAACGAAATAGTGATATTGCTACTTGATGCACCAGGAACAATATAATCAATTGCTTGAAGAACCTGTTATTCATTGATAACAAAAGTTTTACTAAGTGACAAAATTAGTTGTGTCAAATTAAGGTTTAGGCTTGGAGATCATACCTTTCAGGTTCAGGACTGTAACCAATCACATAATAAGTAAGGGCTGTCCAAAGAAATGCATCTAGCAATGAAAATGGAATTTTTAGAATGGCAGCCGGAATAGAATAAGCCCATGCAGGATAGAAGTGAAAATCTCTTTGCTTATAGAAGACTGCAAGTCTAGAGGCAGTCATTGATATCTCTGTAATTCCAATGACGAGCAGTCTAAGTAGAGCATAAAACAGAGAACTCATGTAGTACTTTGAATGGATCTCGTCAACTTTCATCCATGTACGTAGAAACATTGTCATCGTTACTAGTGCAACAACCACAAGCTGCAAAATTAAATGAGCTAGGTGTGAACAATTGATTAATATTTAAGTGGGCTTCTTCATTCTTTTCTTTTTCACAATTTGCCTCCAGTATCTGTTACCTGTACTGACTTGAATACATGAACAAATGAGTTCCTCTTCATCAGAAGCCATTCTCTAGAAAGACATGCTTTGAATAGTTCCCATTTTCTCAGTGAGTAAATGTTGAATGTCAAAGCATGTCTATGGCTCTCAGATTGATCGAAAGGCTTGAAAAGTTCCTCTTCAAGCTTTTTTCCGACATGGAACTCCTTAAACATAGCTACGAACTTATCAACACTAACATAACTGTAGGGTCGGTCATGGTACCAGTACTTTGCTTGATCCTTTTGAGAAACCACCTATACAGAGAATCCACTGTGGAAATCAATACACAGCAGATATTTCAGGTAACTTAACACAAGAAATCTTACCTCTTGGAGGAAGTCAGAAATGCCTTTTCGTGGTGGACTACGGAAACCACAACTCTGAAAGAACTCCAAAACATTGTCACTAGGCCCATGGTATACAACTTTTCCTTCAGCCATCAAGATAATGTCGTCAAACAGATGAAAGGTCTCTGGTGTTGGCTGAAGAAGTGAAACCAAAATGGTGGATTCTGTTACACGAGTCAATTGCTGTAAACAAGTTACAATCTGAAATGTCGTGGAGCTGTCTAGCCCTGTTGATATCTCATCCATGAAGAAAGCTCTTGCTGGCCCAATCATCATCTCACCTATTAAAGGAGATTATGAAACATTAGTATCTGATGAAGAAAAAGGTTTGAATGTATTAGAAATTGTCCTACTGACACTTGATTTTAGTTTTGCAGCTAGAACCTGTTGTTAGTCTTTTCTTTTGTCCACCTGAAATTCCTCTTTGCATTGCATCCCCTACAATTGTATCAGCGCAAATGTCGAGACCAAGGATCTAGAAGAGAAAAGGAAACTGTTGAAGTGTATGTATGTAAGACTTGGCGTTTGTGTCTTTAGTTCGTAATGAGGATTACCTTTATTATATAGTCTGTCATTAGAGATTTTTTCAGCCCTTCAATTGAAATAGCCTGTTTGGCAAGTGTAGGAACAGTAAGCAAGAGATGGACAAGTTGTTGCTTATTTGAAAACATCACAGGAAAGAGATAGAACACGAATCTTCTTATACTACTTACCTTCATATAAGTGTCAATGTCTGGTTCTGGGACAATACCAGCTTGCTTCTCTCTTCTAGCAACTTCTTTCATAATATCTTTAATGGCAAAAGACCTTCTTAGTTAATTGAGATCAAGAATCATAACCATGTCCAGAACTTGAAAAACAAAAACAAAAAAATGCTTACCAGCTCTGGTTCCAATGCCCTGGCAACGAGATGAGAAATCCAATACTTCCCTCACAGTCATCTCAGAAATATGCAAGTCATATTGACTTATGTAAGCTGATGTCTTCTGAGGAACAAACTCGTTGAGTTTATAACCATTGTAGGTTATTTCTCCTTGAACCTAATTATTTGTGACTAAATTTATCAGAATATGGTTTATATCATATATGAGCTCACGTAATGGTGAGCTCAAGATGGTTCTGAGGAACAAACTCGTTGAGTCAGATACAATCGTTCCATATATATATTAAGAAAAAAGACCTAGCTAATTCTTGTGTTTATATTGTTTCTAGATAACCTTGAGAGAGTGATTTTGTTTTCCTGCAAGTGCCTGTAATAAGGTTGTTTTCCCACAGCCTGGAGGACCAAGTAATAGAGTCATCCTGCATAAACTTCAATATATTTAGACTATTCATCCTCCATATATATCTCTTGATCTTGTCTAGAAATAAGAGAAACCAACTTTATCAAGCATGTTGTTCGAAAAAGTTTACCTTGAAGGCTTGATAATGCCACTGACATCCTTGAGAATTTCTAGTCTGTATGTTTCAGATTTGAATCCAATTATCTGTGTCATGACCTGTTTTGATTCTCATTCAGTATGTAGGACTGAAGTGTTTTTAAGTACATGGAAAGAAGTAGTACTCCTACTATATGTGCTAGCTAGTTTCAGAAACATCAAATCTGATCACTGTATCCCTTCCTATCTAGTAATGGAAAACAGTTTTTTAAAACCTTGATTTGCAAATTATTTTCTTTTCTTGTTGAAATGTGGATACACTTACAGAGAGAAAGCTTTTGAGTGTGTTCCATAATGTTGGTAGTGGTTTTCCTTGAACTACTTCACATTCTGCTTCGACAAACAAATTCTGATATCGTACTTCTACAGTAGGCAGTTGCAGTCCCACCCTGAAAGTCAGAAGTCAGTGTATTCAGAACATAATGTATACATATTAACCAAGTTCTGTTACATATAACTGTGGTGCCATACCGTTACTTACCTGACTATTCTTTCTTTGAGTTTCTGTAAGAGACGTTGATTATCTCCTTCTACTTCCTTGAGAAGTTTATCAATGAATACACGACGTTCCATGGCTGCTAGCTTGGTAACATCAACTGCCCTCTTACTCTTACCTTCATAATCATCGTTCTCTTTGTTACAGCTGAAGAGTGAAGTTCGAATACGTTCAAAAGTGGGCAATCTTTCAATGGCAGCCCACTGCAACTCAACTTCATCGTCATCATTCTCTTTCATGGATCTGACATCTGAAGTGCTCCTGAAACTTGATGCATGCTGATGAAAAGAGGTCCTCACACTTCTTCCTATCTCTGCAGCCAAATCCATTCCAGTTTCCAAGCCTCTCTCCCTAGCTACTGTATTTGTGAGTGCATCAGTTTATTCTTCCTACATATATAGATAAAGGAATTGCACAATATTTGCGTAATGCTAATAATGTTGTTGTACTAAAAGGACCATATATTAACTACTTAATTTGACTTTTGTGATATGACAGTTCCTTCGTGTTTATGCACTAAAGAAAATCTTTTAGGTAATCCTTGCGCTGACTTGAAGAAAAATGGAATCATAATTCCATAAATAGGAAAGCCGACGAGATGCTTTACTTGTCATTTAGGATCCAAACAGAAGTTCATAAACTGGATTTCCTTGCTCAACTATTATAATTCAAAGCTTTCTTTTTTATTAATAAATTTGGTGTGAGAGAGCACTCGGTTTTACCCAGCTCCTTAACAAACAAACAAAAAAAAAAAAAAAACTTTCTAAGAGAAACAAAAAAGACCCAAAGGATCTTTAACAACTTGAGCAATAACTGAGAAAATCATTTAGATGTTTTTTGAAAATAGAATCACTTTGGAAATGAGCAAGAATCTTCTATAATATTTTGAAAATCAATTCACTGCCAACATGTTTGATTCGATGCAAGTGTAACTTGCAGGCAGATCAAGATTTCTTCCAGCCTAAACGACAAGGCTCATGAAATCTGAAATCTGTCATTGGATGTATTTATCAGTTTGTTATCTAGACGTGTCAACTGTCAACAATAGACAACTCAGTCTGATCCAAACTCAATTATTATGATTGAACTCGTTTTGAATATGCAATCAAATCCTATTCTTGTACGTTTTATGCTTCCATTGTCTGATCACATTGCTTGCATTTTAGTTTTTTTACTACTTCCGGCTATTATCTGGCCTGAATCTCATGATAAACCTGTATTGATGTAGGTGAGGTAAGCCTTCGGCGTCGAAGATCACTCATCATGCTCTTAGATGATGTGATTCCATCTCAAATCAAGGAGAAAGAGGAGTTCTGGGGGTGTTAACACACTCTAGTTGGACATGCATTGTCTTTCCCAATACTTTTACCGGTACAAAATTAAGTAATAAAGATGTATCTTGCAACTCTTTTGTGGACTAAGTACATAAACCATTTTCTTAATAACTTTTCTTAATTATGTTACAGAAGCCCGGAATAGAAAGTTCAATTATAAGGTATTTGGGCAGTGCGACGCCTCCAAAGAGAAAGCAGAGAGGGTGCTAGGTTAGGACGACAAACTAATCCTTTTGTCTTCTTCAACCTCATTAAGCACCAAAGAGAAGGTACGTAAATGAACTCATTTTGATTGTCCTTTCATATAAATCTATCACTATTATGAATATCGATCATGCTAGCTTGAATTCTATATATTCTGTTTTTTAGATGCTTGAGGCAAAATTACGTACATAACATGAGAACGATCAGTAGTGGAAAAAATTTCCTCATAGTGGAAAAAATTTCCTCACTCTCCCTCCTTAGAAACCAACGTAGTTACGGGACCATTGCAAATGACTTGCATGAGCCAAGGAGGCCTAACTCCTAACCAAATACTACGCCCACTACCAAGAGCTACAACACCGGCAACCACATGAGCAGCCTTGTTGGCTGTTCTAGGAACTTATGAAATGTTATAAGCATCCAAAGATCGACATTAACAACTCTCTTATTCTCTCCACAAGGAAACATTCACCAGTAAGACACTCTTAACTTCTATATATAATGTCATTAAACCTATTAATTTCCTCTAAAATCTCACTAGCAAAGTTGAAACATATATATATTACACTAACAAGAATCAATAAAATTTACAAAATCTCACTTGCAAGTTCTTTTTTCATTTTTTAGTAGCTCAGCTTATACTTATACTAAATTATTGTCTTATATATAACAAGAACTAATCAAGTTTACATGACAAACATATATGTGTGTAAACATTTTAAGTATGCGTCACATGAGACTTGCTTTTAGCCAATATATATGAGCTATAACGTACTCTAGCTACTCAGAAAAAGTTCATGGACATGGAATGATCTGTTAACTAGCTAGCAAGTGTGACAATAATGACGTCCAATCCATCATATTTACTGAAGTCCAAACCATATTCCTTTGCTGCTTGCTGAGAGTTTGTCCATAGTAGTACTCTCGAGATATTTGCAAAGTTAGCATAATGGTAAATGACTCAGTTAATTCCTTAGATTTCAATCATTTCATCCCTAAATATTAGAAAATTTTCACTTTACATTTTTAGGGTTAGTTCACATGAATCAAACAACAAAGTAAAAATGAAATAAATACTGAATAGTAGTGCAACTGTGAAAATATTGAAATGCAATATATCAGTCTTCCTCCAAAAATTGATAGTGTCACATCGATCTCTAGCTTATTATTTTGGAACAAAAGAATGTGCCGGTACACTAATTAAACTATCAAAATTGTGTAAACTTCAACAGTACTGGATCATGGAAGCAGAAGAAAAAAAAATTAATCAAAAGAACAAATATAAGAAATTAACTCAAACAATGAATAATTATTACTTCAGTGGTCTTCTAGAGCTATTTCACACTAGCTTGTTAAACTGAAGAATGCTGCTGCACTCTTGAGGTCATTCTGGGAGACATGTTCTAACGATTGCGTACCCTTGAACGCTGATTCGGCACTGCATATATACAAATCAAAATATATTCATGAGACATTTATCGAAAATTTTCCAGCACATTTAACCATATCGAAACACAAATCTAATACATGAAATTGGTCTATATCAATGTTTTAATACACCAAATGAGACCTTTAAATTTATTTGTATGCATGTATACCTCGATTCACAGGCCTCTTTAGATTCGATGTACGATTGACGATCATCAGCAATTGTATCGAATGGAATGTCATCATAGTCATGAGGAACATCCATTTCTTGTTGAATGGGAAACCCTTGGGATGTCATCAGATTATGTTGAACTGCCACAGCATCGACATTATTGTTCCCATAATAAAACTGCTGAACCCTGAGAGGTTTTACCACACTGTCATTCTCATCGATGTAAAGCCCATTAATCCCATTCGCCAGATACTCCGACATCCCACCACCACCGCCGCCGCTGCTACCGGCGGCAGAGTTATACTGATGATATTGGTACTGCTGCTGGTAGAGCTGCAGCGCCTCGTGGTCGTTTGTTTGAAGCCCTAATTGTAGCTGCGAAGACGGACACGTGGGTGAATTGTACTGGTACTGGCACTGGTCACGGCAGATGGCGAGGTGGGACCGGACATACCGGAGCTCCTCGTAGGCTTGCTGGAGTTGGAATGTCAATTGGTTGATGATTCCCATGCATCCGGTGACCGGAAACTTGGCTCTCATGTTTGATTCGTAGATAATGGATCGCATCGCCTCTTCTTTTTTCCCCGGGCCAGTCTGCTTCAAAACCTTCATGATATTTGAAACGCCGTAGAGGCGATGAGCGTTCTGGAACTGTTTGAGCTGGTCGGCCGGAAAATGAGGGGCGAGCTCGCAGTCCTTGGTGCACCGTCGTCTCTGGTACTTGCACGCAGCACAGGCCTGGCTTGTGCCTCCTTTGATCGTCATGGTCGGAAAATACGCGCATTCATCGACTGTTTTGATGATCATAAATCAAAAATATTCGAAAATTTAAAGAACGTTGTTGTTGGATTGAAGCAATATGTTCATGAAAGTGGAGATCTAAAGAGATGGGTAGATGAAAATGGGGGTATATATGTGGCTTGGTTTATTAGCTAGCTAGACTTTGGTGGTGATCTGGATTAGAATGAGCTGACCAAGTAAAATTTGAACGTTTCTCTATTCAAAGGTGGATCTTCTTTAAACTGAATTTTTAAGTATCTCCGAGTCATATGTTTACGGCAGTTGCATTTACGGTTCATCTAAGACGCACTGTTTTGGTCTTTTTTTGTTTCTGTGTGAGTGAAAATCACTAGTGTGCCCTAGCTTCTTTGACATTCAATAGTTACCCACCCTCTAATTGTAGTTAACTTTACCAAAAAAAAAACGTGGGTAATATTTAAGGTTGTTCTGTCATGCTGGTCTATAGTAGAGCTTTATCAAACGTGCCACAATGCTTTGTTCTTGCTGCCACAATGACCTATATTATTTCCTTTTTTATTTTGTTGAGAATTATCTGTTGTCTTGGCCAAAAAAAGAAACGAAGTATATTTATAATTTCACAATGAATAGAAGTCTAAGGAACTTAATTTCCTACTCTAACTTTGTATCCAAATTGAAAAAATAAGTGGGATAAGGGTAGAAGGTAATACCTTAAATAAATGTGATCTATAAGACGAGATTCAAATTTCATATATACCATGATTACTTAACTAAATAGGAGTGATGAACCTTATATATGCAATTATATAGTGTGATCTATTTACTGTGCTGGCAAAATTGTAAATACTTGACGATAGTAAATTTGGTATAAAAATTTAAAATGGTTTGCTAGATGAGAATACTCATGGATGGATATGGTAGTTATCACATATATAATTTGAGCAGTATGCGAATATGCGACGGATCGAGATCGTAGATGAGAATGATATAAATAGTATGGCTATCTCTAACACGTACGCGGAAGACAAATTAGGAAAATAAAAGATAATCAAATGGGATTTTGCACTCTAAATCTTCAATTACTCGATCTATTTATCTCACTTGAGCTAGCTAGATAGCTTGAGCTCACAGCTAGGCATTACTAAAGAGGATTTACCTTTCCATTCCTAATTAGTTAAAATATCTGAGAACCACAAATTTTCTATACACCTACGTTGTAATTAGTTGTTAACTAGTTGTCACACCCTAGCTAAACCCCATATATATATGACGAGACGGTGTTATCATTTCCTCATTAATCCATCATAACCATCCTTTCATCTTCCACTCTCAACTGTTGGCCACCCTAAATCCCCCCTCTCTTCCTTTCCAAGAATAACCAGAATTTCTACTCCCGATCCGGCTAAACGCATAAACTACTTTCTCCTCATCGGGAAAGAAATCACCGCTCCAGCGAGGACATTACTCCTCGTTGAGAGTAAAGTTTTTCTGGCTAAAGAAATAGAAATATTTCATCGCCAAGAATAGGTATTATAGTTTGGTCTCTAACCTAATACCCGAATCGTCAAGGTTGGTTCGGATTACAGATTAGGGCACAGGTTTTTGTTATGGAGTTTTTCAAAAAAGCAAAGGCGGTACGTTTCCGGAGCCACCACGACAAGTACTTATTAGCCGGCGACGATGGAGAGTCTATTTGGCAAGACCGTGATGGATACGTGAGGAACGCAAGATGGGTGGTGGAGATGAACGAGAGCGGAACAGCCATACGTCTAAAGAGCTGTTATGGAAAGTACTTAACGGCGTCAAACATGCCTGGACTTCTGGGAATGAAGAGCAAGAAGGTGGTGCAGACATTGCCGAAGACGTTGGATTCGACGGTTGAGTGGGAGCCTATCAGAGAAGAAGGGTTCAAGGTGAAGCTGAAGATGGCGGGTAGTCATGACGAGTTTTTGAGAGCCAATGGAGGTGTGCCACCATGGCGCAACTCCATCACGCATGATACTGCTCATCGGAAGCTGGCCAAGGAATGGGTGTTGTGGGATTTGGACGTGGTGGAGATTGTTAGGGCAAAGAAAACGATGCCGGATGGCGGTGACTTGGAGCAATGGGAATCTTGTTCGTCCTCATCGGAGAATGATGACATGATATCTTTGCCGACGAAACAAAATTCAGACAGCAAAAACAGCGAAGTATGTGATGATTCGCGTGATGAAGTATTAGTGTGCGGTTCACGTCCAAAATCAGATACGTCGGAGATGAACACGACACATTTGCCACCGAAACAAAACTCATATGGTAAAGAGAGAAAAGTACGCGGTGGAGAATCTAAAACTAATGCATACTCTATGTTTACCATGTGTACTTGTAGTCCACCGGTTAATGATATGAAAGGATCCATTGTCAAAAAGAAAAATCATAAGAAAGGATCAAAACGATCTTAATTTGTATGGAATTATATTTTTGGCGAAACAAGTTAATTTGGCCCCATCTCAATGCATTTTCTTCTTGGTGAAACATTACGAGGACATGCGCATATAACAATGTCCTTTATTATTTAAAAAAAAAAAACAATGAAAAATTCTAAACCCTTTCTGATGAATTAATTTTCAACTTAATTTATTCTCTACTTTAAAAATTGATCAACCTAAAATTAAATCATGCATATATGAAATCATATGTCGATCCGTTCTTTGTGATGGGACGAGTGTAAAATCATACGTTCTTTGTGAAAGTGTATTCAGTGGTCTAAGCTAGATCACATGTCCTTAGCTTTGTGATATTGATAAACCTCGTAAGGATGAAATAATTACAAATGAACGACCTCGATCACCAAATCTGGCTTGAAGTAATTTGCGGCTGCATATCAATGTATTGATCGAGCTGACGAGCTAGCCATTCATGTGTAATGGTGAAGGAGATCACACACACATGTGTAGAAACTAAACATTCCGATCAGATATAAAAACTCGATCATGATCAGCGAAACGTTTATACTTAGAGAGGGTTGATGTGCTAATTAGGCAATCAGGCAACTAATTTGATCATGGTTTTGCATTCTAGCTAGAAAATGTTTGTTTTTTTTTTTTTTCGCAGCTGAAATCTTTGTCAAGAAGTGAGTGAATTCACTTCGAAGTTGGATTATCAGTCCCCTCGCCATGTTGGTGCACAACCATTGATCGCCTCAATTTGCATTTACCTAAACTTTGCTACTTAATAATAAGTCTAATAATAACCATATATATGTCGACAATACGAATCCAGCTATGGCAGTTTGAGTTTTCACATATGGCATTGCCTCATTAGAGCGCCAGAGCAGCTTTCACCGTACTTCTAGGAAATGTTGCTAATTTTGGGGTAAATGTTTTTGTTTTCCTTGGTCCTTCTCCAACGAATCGAATTGAGTTTGGATTCGTTCTTCTCCACCGGCATTTAGACGTGTCCTCGGCGTCGTCGGCGTTCAGCTTAGGGTTCCGCTGCGCTCGAGGGCATTGCCATTTGCCTCTGTACGTCAATCTACTCCACATTAACAAACACATTCTGCCTTGAGTTCCAATTCTTGCAAGCACAAAAGAAACCATCACAACTCACTGATTTGCTTCATACGATTCTGGAACGTACACTGCAAGGAAGGTGATAATACGAACAACATTCAAATTCCAGACACATAACTCGTATATTTTCAATTGTATTCTTATTCAAACGTATCATATTGTTATTGTCTCAGAGCCCGTCAGACATGGAGGTATTCAAGAAAGCCAAAGTGGTACGGTTTCGAAGCCACCATGATAAATATCTAATTGCAGACGAAGATGGAGAGACTGTAACACAAGACAGGGACGGAACATCCACAAATGCTAGATGGACAGTGGAGTTTGTCAACCATGCAGAAACTGTACGTTTCAAAAGTTGTTACGGGAAATACCTAACGGCGTCAAACCAGCCATTCAGACCAGGGAGAGGCTACAAAGTCTTGCAAACGCAGCCAAGGTTGAGACTGGATTCCTCTATGGAATGGGAGCCTGTTAGGGAGGGATTACAGGTCCGGCTTGTGACGCCCTACGGCCAATTCTTGTGCGCAAATGGGGGAGTTCCACCTTGGAGAAATTCGATCACGCATGACGCTCCGGGAAAAATTGTCAGGCAGGATTGGATTCTGTGGGATGTAGATGTGTTAAAGAAGCGTTCAGATGATTTTACAACAACAGATGATGATGATGAAGAATCTTCACAATTAGATGAACCCAAATCTCAAAGGGAGGACATTATAATGCCTATAGGATCAAAAAGGGATAGATTTCGCGAAGAAGTGAGAGCAAATGTTATTCGTTTTTCTGATAAAATGAAGAAAGTCGGACTAAAGGTGAGCCTCAGCCAGAAGTGGCGGTCGACAGATATGTAACTCAAGTACTAATAAGTACTTTGACAATACATATGCGATAGCCGCGAGAGATTTATCTTTTTGTTGAAGGTAGCGAGCTTAAACCTACTCGATCACTACATGTATTAGTTTTGAATATTGAAATAAACATATATATGGTAGATTTTGTTAGTTAACTTGCTGCTTGAATCTCAAGTCCAGCATCGACCTCATCCAAATAAAGAAGGATGAAGATGTGCTTGGCACGCAGGCAATTGATTTAAGCATCGATTTGTTCACGTCGTCTGAACAACATATCAGAACCAATTCTTTCTCAGTTACATTCTCACAAAAAATAACCTAATTGCCTCATATGCATGCATTTTTACAAGAAAAAGAAAGAAAGAAAGAAAGAAAGAAAACAGACCATAGTGATCATCTAAACCAGAGAAACCCTAGCCTATGGACTGTGCATAGAGTGTTGTCAAAACTTTTTTCATACCAAAGCAACAACCACACAGAACTACCACTGGTGTACGTCCACCCTTCATATTGACAACGATATTAGCAATCAAAAGGTAAACTTTTTTTTTTTTTTAAATTTTATTAAATAACTCACACACCCTACATATGTCAATGAGATTTTGAACCCATAACGTCAAAGTTGTTAGTTAACCACCTTAACCAACCACGCCACGGCTCACCTTAGCAATCAAAAGGAAACTGGCTATCATGGAAAGAAAATTATAATGGAGATTATAGAGATTAAACACAAACACGTATGTAAATCAACCTTAATTTGATCCGGATTATCAACTTGAACTTCAAATTCATATATACATGGACTAGTTTCCCATACAAACTTTCTTTTTTACTAAATAATACTAGTCTCTCAAAACAGCTAAAGCATGTTAAATACGTTTTTATTCATTTTAAATATTATTCTTTTAAGAAAGAAAGAAAAAAAAGGAAAATGATGATTCTACTATGTTGCTTATGAAAATAGTTGTGCAAATTAAGACAATTATTTTTTCATTGCCTGAGCATTGTAAACAACCAAGGTATTTGTTGAGATCTTGAAAACCTTCAAGGTTGTTTTTGTGGGGGGATTTAGTTGAATTGCCATATGTATTATGGAACAATCCCATGCATATACTATGGAAGCAGTCGCCTAGCTAACTCGTACATAACCACCTCCTCCCTATTTCCAGCAGCTGCGTTTAAACTAATTTTTTCTGTTCCCATTTCCCTTAATAAGAAATAACCATCCCTAGCCTTAATATATCCCCCTCACAGTTTTCTCTCATCCTCAACCTTTGGTCACCTTTGCCTCTAATACTTTCCGGCCATTAACAAACACATCCGCCACAATTATTGAATTCTTCCATTAAGATTCATATCATTCTTACATTTGCTTTCGAATCGACGATTTATGTCTTCAAGGTCAATCTTCGGCGTTCTGTGCTTCATAACAGTTGCAAGATCAATGTTAATGTGAGCACCACGCCATGGAGTTTTTCAAAAAAGCTAGAGTGATACGGTTGCGAAGCCACCATGACAAATATCTAATAGCAGAGGATGATCAAGAGTCTGTATGCCAAGATCGTGATGGAACGGTGAGAAATGCTAGATGGACAGTGGAGATTACCAAAAATGGTACTTTACGTTTCAAAAGCGTTTATGAAAAATACTTAACAGCTTCTAATATGCCATTCCGTCTAGGATTGAGAGGCAAGAAAGTTTTACAAACCTTACCAAAGAGACTGGATTCTTCCTTGGAATGGGAGCCTGTAAGAGAGGGATACCAAATTAAGCTCAAGACACCCTATGGTCAGTTCTTGCGTGCAAATGGCGGCGTACCGCCTTGGAGAAACTCCATCACGCATGATGTCCCTCATAGATCAGCAAGACAGGATTGGATTTTGTGGGATATAGATGTTGTGGAGCTTAAACGAGACTCTCCTGAACATCCATCAATGGCTGCGGCAGAGCCCGCTCCTCCTGCAAGGGCACAATCCCCTCCTGCAAAGGCACAATCCCCTCATGCAGAGCTGGCTCGTGCAAGGGCACAATCCCCTCCTTCAAAGGCACAATCCGCTCATGCAAAAGCACAATCCCCTCGTGCAGCGCCACAATCCCCTCCTGCAGTGGAAGAACCCCCTCCTCCACCACCTGAATTACCTGATGAAGAGATTCCAGAATCAAGCACTTCGACTAAAATTGAGCTTAGGTCTCTCCAACTTGGCCAAGAAGAGGTTTGTAATTTTCACTAGCAAGATGACTCTAATATGTCTGTATTGTGTGATTCTGTGTTATGAAGTGATTCTGTCATTTCTGTGTTATGAAGTTGTCAGCTGTTCATTGTTTGAATGCAGTCAGGGAAGTCATTTGATCATGGTTCGCCAATGAAAAAGGATGGAAGAATGATCTTCTATCATGTAGCAGATGATATAGGAGAGGCTCCTGACGATGGAACACAAGATGTTTCCTTTTTATTCAAAGGTAGTGGGGTAGAGGACTTGAAGAAAATGCTGAAGGAAGAGACAGGGCTCGAAGATTTTCAAGTATGTTCACGCAATCCACTGAATGGCCAACTTTATCCACTTCGCTTACATCTTCCTCCAAACAACCATGATATGCATGTTGTGGTGGTTCCCTCCTTGACTTGAGGTTAGACACTCTCAAGGTCTTAGCAAAACCTTATCATTTTCTTCAACATAATATCTGATCCGAAGTAGATCGATCACATATATAGCAACAGTGCAACATAATTATATGTACCTTGAGGTTTCCTATATTGAAGTTGGTTTAACATTGATTTTCTTGTGCCCTTCACCAGCAGGAACTGAAACATGACTGGACTGAATTCACACCACTTGTCAAGAACATCAGAATGATACCCGCTTATTCTGTAGGCTCAGTTTCATATCTAGTAAATGGCAAGGCATATGGATTAGTAACTTCTTCATAGTATATACCGCTACATCTAGAAGTAGCACATCTTTTGTTCAAACATCTTCCCCAAATGATTTCAGTAAACTGGAACTTTAAGATTCATCAGAAGTTAATGTGTGAGAGACTGAGAGAGCATATAAGACGAGCCTCATTGAGCACACCCAACTTTATTTCAATTGTATGCTTCGTAATGTCACTTTCAAGTTTATAATTGAGACACCAAATCAAACATATATGCAGTTATTTGGAGGAAGTTTATATGTAGTTACCCGTGAGTAGACATTGTTGTTGAAAATTTGAACCAGAACTGTTGCCACTGAAGTATACCAGACCCTACAACTAATTTTACGGGTCCTGAAACGAGTCAGCAGATATTAGATCCAACATTGTACATATCTGAACACAATGGGAATGGGACACATCTCCTGATACAAACTCATTAACCTTCCCATCCACCTCTAGCATGCTGCAACCTGGTGTCTTCTTGATTCCCTTTTCACCAATCATCTTCCTTATCCTAAGTGCATCTTCACTTCTCTGGGCACCTAAATAAATGTTTGATAACTGAACATAAGCACCGACTTCTTCTCCCCTGTCATCATTTGCTACCTGTAGAAGTTGCTCGACAGCAATCTCTGCAAGATCTACATTATTATGGATACGACACCCACTCAATAAAGCACCCCACACAGAAGCAAGCGGCTTCATGGGCATTCTTCTAATAAGCTCAAACGCATCACTTAATCGACCCGCCTTACACAGCAAGTCTATAACACAACTATAATGCTCGTGCTTGGGCACAATCCCATATTTTGCTTTCATGTTGTCCAACAGAGCCTTACCCTTCTCAAGCAATCCTCCATGATTACAGGCTGTTAGTACTCCTAGAAGGACAACACCATCAGGCTTGACTCCATCATCTACCTGCATTCTCTCCAAGCAAGAAATTGCTTCTGTCGCATAACCATGCACCCCATAGGCTCCAATCATGGCCGACCACGACACCACATTCCTTTTCCCCATCCCCTCAAACGCTTCCACAGCCAAATCAATACAACCACACTTTGCATACATATCCACAAGTGCCGTCCCAATAAACACATCCGAATTCAACCCCTCCCTCTTTCTAACATACTCATGAATCCACTTCCCCTGCCAAAGAGCCCCCAAATGCGCACACGCCGCAAGCCCCGTGGCGACACAAAACCCATCCGGCTCGAACCCACGCACCAACATATCCTGGAACACCCTCAAAGCCTCGGAAGCCAAGCCACGCTTGACATACCCATTCATAATCACATTCCACTGTACCATATCTCTCTCAGGAATTTCATCAAACACCTTGTGTGCGTCCCCTAAAACCCCGCACTCCACATACAGCCTCACAACCGCAGTCTGAACATGCGCATCCGCCGCAACCAACCCGTTCTTAACCACCAGACAATGCATCTGCCTCCCCGGACCAATCCAACCGCAGTTTACACATCCCAAGATGGCGAAATGAAACGTGAAATTATCGGGTTCCAAGTCGATTTGTTTTGACATGAGCTGGAAATAATACATAGCGAGATGAGGATCCGAGCTGGCGGAGTGGGCTCTGATGAGAGTGTTGTACATGTAGGCGTTGGGGGCGGGGACTTGGTGGAATATGAGGGAGGCGTAGCGGAGGCTGCCGGAGTCGGAGAGGGCGCAAAAGGCGAGGAGTTTGCTGACGGCGAAGTTGTTGAGGTGGAGGCCGTGGGTGATGAAGACGGCGTGGGTGGGTTTGAGAGAGCGCATGGTGGTGCAGCATTGGGCTAGAGACATGCACCGCTTCCATGCTTGGATTCTGGTGTAGGCCACTCGCTTCATATGCGCGTCTATTTGCATTAATTCTGGGCGCGCGCGCGCGTTTTTGTGTCCAACAGACTTACTGCCACGTCATAATCCGCACCATAACGGCCGTGCTCCCACACACAGATGATACATTATCGTCTCCTTCATACGCAACGATCAGTCTAAACCCAAAATATACAGAAGCGCCTATGAGCCTCTCTCTGGCGCGCTTCGCCCTTCATTCCAGGGTCTTCTACGACGTCGCAACTACCGGAAACAGTAACCGTCGTCTTATTTCGACCCTCAAGAATCGGAAGTTTAGTTCCACTGCCTCTCCCAGAGCTCAAAACAAGGTAGCACTACAAGTCTACAACCATAATTTTCATTTCTCTGGGTTTTTAATTTTTAGTTTTATTTATTTTAGTGTATTGGGATTATTTATGTGAGTTATTTGATGGGTAGGGAAGTGAAGAGCTGCTAGTGGTAGTTGGAGCTGGAGCTGCTGGGGTTTATGGAGCGATTAGAGCTAAAACCCTGGTTCCTAATCTCAATGTGGTGCTCATTGAGAAAGCGAGGCCCCTGGCCAAGGTTTGTTTTGATTCTGTGTAGTTTTCGTGTACCGAATCATAGATGTTCATACGACTCATTTCTCATTTGAGTAGTTATTAACTTGATTTGTTTGTGTATACGAACTTAGGTGAAAGTTTCCGGGGGAGGCCGGTGCAATGTGACAAATGGGCATTGCGTTGAAACCATGGTAATGTATAAATGGGGTTTCTATCGAAATTTTGAGTGTATTTTTGATGAATATATGAGGTTTAGAGTGACGATTTTGGGTCATAGATGTTGGCAGAGAACTATCCGAGAGGTCATAAAGAATTGAAAGGAGCGTTTTTCAACACTCATGGGCCGGTGGATACCATGACTTGGTTTTCTGATCATGGGGTGGAGCTGAAGGTTGTTTGCTATTCGCCTATACGGCTATACCATATGTTGCTTTCACTTGAAATATATTTGTCGTGTATTTTATAATGTGATTCCGACTGATGACAGACTGAGGATGATGGAAGGGTGTTTCCTGTCAGCAACAGTTCGTCTACGATTATTGATTGTCTAATGTCTGAATCGACACGGTTGGGAGGTATGTTTCTCCACCAATTGCATGACAGAACTAGTTGCTATTCGTCTATATTCTGATTTTTTAATGTTCTTTTGTTCCACATCTAAGATTGTCTGCCAATTTTGATAGCAACTGTTAATCTTTAATGGAAATCAACATAGCAGACTAGTTTCCAGGTTTTAACTTCTTGGATCCAAGTATGTTGCCGTTTCATAAGGATAACTAATGATATACACCTTCCTCAGCCTAATAGTAATGTAATTTTGTTATATCCAAATTATGATGCCTGAGTGACAGAGTTTTAATATTATGACTTGCAAGTTTGTGCTGAAATCTGAGTTCCTCTACCAGTTTCTCTGCAGACCGGAAAAGCTGTGATAACTGCATCTCCTACTGATGGTGGGAAATTTCTTCTAGGCATTGAAAAGCGTACTCCCAGTTCTGTTGAATATGTTGAAGCTGATTATCTTTTGATTGCCAGCGGTAATGGCAAGCAGGTTGTGATTGACTTTTTTCTTTTGTGTCGTCACGTTGATAGGTTAAGTTTCTTGATATGACCCTGTTCTTCTCACAGGGGTACAGTCTTGCATCTCAGCTTGGTCATTCAATTGTCGATCCTGTACCAAGCTTATTTACTTTCAAGATTGAGGATCCACAGCTGGCTGACTTGTCAGGGGTAATTATCTTCTAATAGTCAAGATCCTTGCTTACAACATATCACATGTTAACAATTGCTGTCTGATGCCTGATGTTGCTTATGAAACATGTGGAAAGTGGAATCAAGAGAAACAAGCATTTTTATAGTTCTTAACCTTCTCTTTTAACATTCAGATCACATTCCCTAAAGTCAAGGCTAAGCTGAAAATAGAGAATCTCCAAAGGAATATACCACAGCTTACACAGGCATGTAATATTTTGTTCTTCTCATTTCATTTTTCAATAATGCATGTGTCATATAAGTATTAGGAAATGTAGGTTGGACCTGTGCTAGTCACACACTGGGGATTCAGTGGGCCAGCAATTCTTCGCTTATCTGCCTGGGGTGCCTGTGTTTTATCCCGTACAGGTTACAAAGGCAAGAATATTCCTTCTTCATGGTTTATCCACTCATTTAAGTGACAGCATGTTTTTTCTTAAACTTTGACCGTCTTTTCTCAAATTGGTATTGTTGGATGCAGGGACTCTTATTCTGGACTTTACACCTGATGTGCATATAGAAGATGTGAAATCAATCCTCACACAACACAAAAATAAGTTTGCGGTACTCCTTTGTGTCTTTACTTTCTACTGAATAGTTTTCTGTTAAATTAAAGGGCATGGCAGAAGTGGAACTAATAACTTACTGAGACTAATGATCCAAAATGCTTCCTTACTGCAGAATATAACCAGCATATATAAGTAAACATTTAAATGGGAACAAATACTTATATGCAAAATGCTGATGTTAAATAGTGATGAGTGATGACATAATGCCTCAAACTTGAACTTTTAAAAGGCACAAGTTTGCCTGTTTACCTGATGAAACTTAATATAGTCTTCATAAGAATTTTTGTTAGGACTTTGACACTATGGTTTTATTTTCTTCTAGCTTAATGGTTTCTACTATTACCATATGCTGTCCGAATCAACAATTCTATTGTTTGTTGCCTATACCCCTGCAGAAGCAAAAGGTCGCTAATTCATATCCTACAGAATTTGGCCTTGTGAAGAGATTTTGGAAATATATATTGGGTCGCCAGGTTTGATATTTGTTTCAGTTTCTAAGTCTTAACATGATTTGTTGTAGCTTAAAAGAGTATTAGCATGATAGATTAACTTTTCCAATTATTCATGGCCAGGGTTTACTTGGTGATATCTTGTGGGCATCCATTTCAAAGGATTCATTAGTTTCAGTTGCTCATATGTTAAAGCACTGTGACTTTTCTGTTAAAGGAAAGGTACAATTCAGCAAAACTAACCAGCAACACCTCCCCTCCTGCCCTTCTTCTCTATAATTTAAATCTTTCATAACTTACTGACGTACGTATGTGATTTCTTCATGGTGCAGAGTCAATATAAGGATGAATTTGTCACTGCTGGTGGTGTTCCGCTTTCTGAGGTCCGTCTATCTCTCTCTCTCCCCCCTGCCTCTCCTTTCTCTGATCTGATTAATATACACCATTTGAAGTTAACTATGTTTGTTGCTTTGGTGAAGATATCATTGAACACAATGGAAAGCAAAATTCAGCCACGCCTATTCTTTGCAGGGGAGGTAGTGATCATTCACTATATTTGTGTATTTTATCAAAAAATAAAGTTGACGTGTATCTTCATGCTGACTTGCTTGTGTTAGGTACTGAATGTTGATGGAATAACGGGTGGTTTCAATTTTCAGGTAATCTGTCGTATAACCAAAATGAAATATTACACAAATCTGCTGTTACTCCTGTTAGTATATAATTGTACTATGCTTAAATATCAATTTCAAAGCTCTACTCTTAAAGAACTGCCTCCAAAGTCAGGAAGTGATGTTTTTGCGATAAAAATATGCGTTGCTTAAGATTTGGGATTTCATGGGCAAACATTCAACTCATA
This sequence comes from Fragaria vesca subsp. vesca, assembly GCF_000184155.1. Lineage (NCBI taxonomy): Eukaryota > Viridiplantae > Streptophyta > Magnoliopsida > Rosales > Rosaceae > Fragaria > Fragaria vesca. Next base: position 4,401,911 of record NC_020496.1, on the reverse strand, counting down.
ACAACCATTACTGTAGGCTTTCCATGTAATATCTAGCTAAATCACTGTTTCAACTTTCCCCCTGTTCTTTTTTGACCTTTTCAAGTATGTCACATGAGATTCTTTCTTTGGTAACCGAAATTGCCTGGCATGGTGCATTAGTCAAAGAGGAAAAGTTGAAGTATCATTTTGTTTAACATCATGTCAACTGTTGGTCCTGCTTTCCGATTTAGAATTTCATATGTTTAAGAATGCATTTATGCTCATGCATTTACACTTACAAAAATCCCAAGTGGATTATCAAAACTAGCTAAGCATCACTATCTGTCATCTGTTATTAGTTTACTCGTTACTTAATTCTCTTTGGACTGTTTTCTTATGTTGCAGAATGCATGGTCTGGGGGATATATAGCAGGAACTAGTATCGGTAAACAAGCAGTTAGTGCTCAACTCGATGAGGCGAATTCAGTAAGCAATTTCTAGTGATGAAAATAGGAAGACTTAGGAAGCAAGTATTTGCTAACAAGTGCTAACCTAGTATAGTTGGTTCAACTACTAAGCAGAGAGGTCAAGATTAAGAGGCAGTCATTTTTGAAGTACCTGTTTAACATCTGAACCCCCCTAACAATATTGTTGGCCGATCTTAATCATGAACAACAAACATGTCTGCGTTCAATGAACAAGTAGACATCTCTGCATTCACAAAACTTGATTCCAAAGGTGTATAAATAGACATTAGCAGCCTCGGACTTGTTTACGGTATACATTCTACGGTTCTGCCAAACTTGCTTCCTACTATATACTTCATGCATAAACCACGCATGTTTCAAGTCTGTGTTCTACACTCTTCTTGTAGTTCAAACTACTGGACCTGTTCTAGGGTGCATGCTATTGACTATGGCGACGACTACGAGTGTTGTTGGTGGCGATGGCGGCGGACTGGTCCTGCCACAGCTTCCGGCTACAGTACCAGAGCCGCGGAGGCAGGAGCCATTTCTTGCCGTTTTGACCACGTTGCCACCACTGTTTGACCACGTTTTCAGTATCAATCTTTTTTTTCAACAAGTTTTCAGTATCAACCTTGGACTAGACTTGTAGCACTCAATTTGGAAAAGTCCGAAGGGCCCTTGACAAGCAAACAATAATAAAATCGACAAGGCTAGGCTGTCCACCCCTCTCATACTTTTCTGCATATGGAAAGTCCCAATCTTATCATGAAAAGCAAAGCTTGGTTGTCCAATGTTTGCAAATCATGTGCCCACACGAAAATCTTAGATATAGATCAGCATTTAATAGTGAACCATCTCATGGCCCCGTATTTTCTCTATTCAAATATTTTTGGTAGGGCAAACGTACCGTACGTCCGGTTAATCCTGTTTTTCGTTAATATAATCAAATTACTGTATTTTACTGATTCATTTTCTCTCTTGTTTCACTGGCCTTGGATCTATAATTATTTTTTATTTTAAGTAAACATCATCATTCCGATCTATAAAGAATGTACTTAAATATAGATCCGTAGAGTATGGGCAGGACCAAACCAACGATGTAACGTTAATCAATCAAAGTTATTAATAATCACAATCTATTAAGCAACGCAAGACTAACTAGAATTAACGTTAACGTTAATCCAATATACCCACTTGCCCATATCTGTCATAATTAAACAAACAAAAGAAATGGACCACCGTTTGGTCAGAGCCCAAACTGACCCCAAATCTGGACAGTGGAGGACACAACAACAGAGATGGCGAAAAGAATCCAAAACCTTTCCACGTCCCTTTTCCCTGCATATTCCAGAATCCAGGAATGTCTATCTCCTCAGCTCTTTTTTATTTATTTATTATTTATTTTTCCCCGAAAATCTCCTGCTCCACTCCTCCACTAGCTCCCTCTTGCCGTTAAAGCAAGCCACCCCGTGCTCTCTCTCTCTCTCTCATATATTTCTCGTGACGACTCGACTCAGCTCAACTCGCCCGAGTCCGCGTTCCCCGCCGAGTTTTCCGCGCCAGATAAGCTTCCCACAGCAGTCGCTGGCATGCCATATAAATAGCCACCGGTCCGAGTCGGCGGTGAGGTTTTTTGGATTGAAAACAGAGAGAGAAATGGAGACGAAGATTAAGATTGGGGTTTGTGTGATGGAAAAGAAGGTGAAATGCGGCTCCGAGGTTCTCCTTTTTTCGTTTTTTGTGTACGCAAAACTCCGATTCCGGCAATGTATGTGATTGCACTGAAACGTTTCCGATTCTCTGTGCGCAGGTGTTCTCGGCTCCGATGGGCCAGATTCTCGAGCGCCTTGAGAAATTTGGCGAGTTTGAGGTACTGGTGTTTTCGTTTTGAATCTGTAGTCGTAGTTTTGGTTCGGATTGAAATTTGTGAAAGATGAACGTGTATGAAGGATTTAGAGACTGTTTTGTGTTCTTTACAGTGTTTTTGATCGGATCATGATGCAAAAAGTCGTTTATAGTCTGTTTATTTGCTTTGTAGATTACGTATTTCGGAGATAAGGTTATTCTGGAAGATCCGGTGGAGAGGTGAGTTTTTATATATGATTTATGTGTTTTCGAGCATTTTGTGATTGCGAATAGTGTGAAATCTGTGTTGGTTGATGTGCATGGACTTCGGAGATGAACAGTTACTGGTGTTGTCAACTTGATGACTGTTACAGTGAGTGAATTTTTAAGTGATTAATTTGTTTGTATGTTTCAGCTGGCCGATATGTGATTGCTTGATTGCCTTCCATTCGTCTGGCTATCCTCTGGAGAAGGCCGAAGCATATGCGAATTTAAGGAAGTAAGGTCTTAGTTTTTCCATGTACAGATTCTATTTTTATTTATTTTTCGTATTTAATGATACATGCATGTATTTACTGTACACAAGAGTTTGTATATCAGTAAGGAACAGTATTTTCTGATTTTCTGTTCTTTCTATCCAGACCTTTTCTCGTAAATGAGTTGGAGCCGCAACACCTTCTTCATGACCGGACGAAGGTATATGAGGTATGTTTCTGAAATCTCATTGTATCAAAAGGTTATACCTCTCCTCTTTTGATGTTTCCTGATGATATTTGTTAGAAAATTACCATGTCATCATGTATGAACTTAATGGTTCTTTTCTCTTGGTCTGTTCTTGTGGTCAGTTACTGACAGTAGAAACCTTAGATTACCTTTGTATCTAGATCCAAGGTCAGAAAAAAACATAGAAATGTTTTGAGTAGATTTGTGTTCACTGTTGGATGCAGATCCAAGAGTGATTGAACAAGGTTACCTAGTAACTGACCTGGAGAACTCTACTGTTGATTTCTGTTCCCAGTGAGTATATTTTGTCTAAGAATGTCAAAAGCTGATGTATTACTTTGGTGCATTGCAGCGTCTTGAAATGTTTGGAATCCCTGTTCCGAGATATGCCCTTGTAAATAGAGAAAAACCATATCAAGAGCTCGACTATTTTGTTGAGGAAGAAGATTTTGTCGAGGTTCATGGTCAACGTTTCTGGAAGCCATTTGTGGAGAAGCCTGTTGATGGTCAGCTTTTTACTTCTGCTGATATATAAGTTATTGTGTCCAATCTGATTTTTTCATCATTTATTTTGGTGCACAAGTATATATATATTAGAGTTACGTTGTTCTCTGCAACTTCTCAATTCGACTCTGTTCAAGCTTCAAGTCAATTTTCATATGTTGCTTTTCAAATCAGAGATCCTGACACCTGTGTTTACTTCTATGAAGGGGATGATCACAGTATAATGATATATTACCCTAGCTCGGCAGGTGGAGGAATGAAGGAGCTGTTTAGGAAGGTTTGTTGTAACTTCTTATTGCAGGATATAGCTGTAAAAGAGAGTTTATGTTTTTGTGCATGTGCATATGTGTGAAACAGAAAGTACTTGAAGCAAACTTAATAATCTACAAGAGTCTTGGTCTAGTTTTGCTTACTTTATTTGCATCTTTCTTCTGAAACCAAACTTACTCACTTTGTGGTCAAATGTATTTGCGGTTACTCTTGGCAATTGAACTGGAAAAACTGATTTTTAGTATGTATATATAGGTCAATGTTACCATTTATAAGTCATATATGGCTGTCAAGTAAAATATGACTACAGTGTTCAACCATCTGTTGCGTAATAATAGCATTTCAACTTGCAGATAATTCATAATTAGTTTGATATTGTGTTTACGAGTTCTAGTCTATATCTATCCTTAAATGTTTTTGTTGTCTGATTAGGTTGGTAACCGATCAAGTGAGTTCCATCCAGAGGTTAGAAGAGTGAGACGAGAAGGCTCTTATATATATGAGGAATTCATGCCGACTGGAGGAACAGATGTCAAGGTTGTACAATTTGGGTTTGCATTTGAGATCTTTCATTTCTTATTGAAGCTAATAAGACAATGAGGTTAATGGTTTTAAATAGAAAACTTCTCATAGAAAAGATCAAATGCACTTCCATTACTATTTTGCATCCCTACCTTTTTTTCTTTCCGGATACTATAATAAAGGGTGACTTTTCAATTACCATGCCTTGATACTTACAGGGAATGGCAGTTTTCATATAAACTGTTGAAAAGTATTGCTCTCTATTCTATGAGCACATATTTCCTGCTAAATTTTAGACATGCGCCAAGATATATAGCTTTTGTAATATGGAAGGAGTAAAACTTAACACGGGAATTGTAAGATGTTGCTCTCCTTGTCTACGATACGTCCTGCCATCATCATGCTCTTTTCTAAATGAATATGGGGGCTTTCTCTTGACCCTCAATCCCTTTCTGCTTTGTTTTATTCCCTTGGATTGTCAAATTAAAAATTAAAAATTTCTGGAGTTGTTATACTTATGCTAGGTTGACGAATTAATTTTCTCCGAGGTAGTTTCTGCAGATATTGCTATATATATGAAACCATTTTTCACTTTTGTTTCTCTAAGCGATTGTATCTTTTTGTCAAATAAACTAGGTGTACACGGTGGGCCCTGAATATGCACATGCTGAGGCAAGGAAATCTCCTGTTGTAGATGGTGTTGTCATGAGAAATCCTGATGGCAAGGAAGTAAGTACTACATCGGGTGGAATTAGATGCATACTTTGGTGAAATGATGCATTGCTAGTACTTAATGGGGGTGAAAAATGATGTTAACTTGTCAACTGATTTGACAGGTGAGATATCCAGTTTTACTGACACCTATGGAGAAGCAAATGGCAAGGGAGGTCTGCATTGCATTTAGGCAAGCGGTATGTAATTTAGATGTGGTATCCACTATTGTCACTTCTTCTGTCATGATATTCTCATTTTCTCTTTAACTTCTGTCATACTTTGGTTTCATTGTCAAATTCGTTCACCGCTGGCAGGTTTGTGGGTTCGATCTTTTGCGTTGTGAGGGACGCTCCTATGTCTGTGATGTGAATGGATGGAGTTTTGTTAAGAATTCCTACAAGTAATGTTTAATGTTATCTTTTTTAGTTATTTGGTCGATGAAGGTGTTATAATACTGATTTTTCTACTGTTTTGTCAGTTTTCATAAATACTTGGTTCATTTTTCTGAATGCAATATGAGAAAATTCATGAGGAGAACAACATAAGCAAACCGTAAAAGAGTTTAAAGATGATATTTCAACTATAACTAAAGTAACTCTTGGTTTGTTTAGTTCGATATATCCAATGGTTTTTCCATAACCATTTCTTGACAAATTCAGATTAAAGTAACTAAAGTAACCATTTCTTGACAAATTCAGCTTAAAGTTGATATTTCAACTATAACTAAAGTAACTCTTGGTTTGTTTAGTTCGATATATCCAATTGTTTTTCCATAACCATTTCTTGACAAATTCAGATTTCTATTTCTTATAAGATTTAAAGTTGTTTTTATTTCATTTTATTTAGCTAACCACATAACTTTTCCAAATGGCTTGTTTGTTGTGTGATCTTATTCAATCTTTAGTTCCCAAGCAACAATGTTCAACCTTGACAATATTACTTTTTGTTTTTGGAAATACAGGTATTATGATGATGCTGCTTGTGTGCTCAGGAAAATATTTTTAGATGCTAAAGCTCCGCATCTGTCTTCTGTAATTCCACCAACTTTACCATGGAAAACCAATGAGCCAAGCCAACCTTCTGAGGGGCTAACTCGCGTAGGAAGTGGAATCATTGGGACATTTGGGCAGGCTGAGGAACTACGTTGTGTAATTGCCATTATTCGTCAGTACGTATTCCTCTCAGTTTTTTTTTAACCTCCTTTAATTTAATTTCTTATTTTCCCTTCATGTCTCTGTTTTTCTCTGGCAGTGGTGATAGAACTCCCAAACAGAAAGTAAAGCTGAAGGTTACTGAGGAAAAGCTTTTAAACTTGATGTTAAAGTACAATGGGGGCCGACCTAGATCTGAGGTGATCTTGTTTTACACATTTTTTCTGTTCTTTCACTTGACATCATAAAAACTGACCATTGGTGTTGGTTCTCTTTGTAGACAAAACTGAAAAGCGCTATCCAATTGCAAGATTTGTTGGATGCGACACGGATGCTTGTACCTCGTTCTAGGTATCAATTTTCACATTAAATGAATAGCTTGATTAGAAGATGTATTTGCTAGCTGGATCTTTTATCAAAACACTACAAGACTTGTTTGTTGACTCTTTACATTGTCTAGACCAGATCGAGAAAGTGACAGTGAGGCAGAAGACATTGAGCATGCTGAAAAGCTTCGCCAAGTGAAAGCAGTACTCGAGGAGGTAATTTAATCTCAATTGGATTTGTCGGTTTTTAATGATCTTGGTACCCCTTAGTTCATCCTTGAATCACATTTTATTGTTACGGGGTTCATTAGTATCTGGGGAATTTCTTATAATTTATTACTTCTGTGGCTCGTTTACTCATGCCATTGGCAACAAAAAGTGATATGCCTACTTTCACCCAAAGAAGTGGATTATTCACTGTTGTTGTTGAAATTTGTTATTTATGTTTTTTTTCCTGCAATTCATTGTTTTGTTGAATCTGCAGTATGTTCATACGAGAGTGATTTGTTTTTCTTTTCATATGAGTTATGTTATGTGATTTATATGGTCTAGAGAAAGTATGTCTTGAATCTTGATGCATACTGAAATAGGCGCACACACACACACACACACACACACACACACACATATATATATATATATATATATATATATATGTATGTATCTTCTTTACTATGTTAATAATATTTTACTATGTAATAATATTTGACATCTGTGACACTGCTATATGGTTATAATCATATTCTGCTTTCATGCATATGTTTATCAAGGGGGGACATTTCTCTGGCATTTATAGGAAAGTTCAGCTAAAGCCGCTGAAGTGGGTTAAAGTTACAAAAAGTAATGGTGAAGGTGAGGAAGAACGCCCTGTTGAAGCTTTGATGGTTCTCAAGTATGGGGGTGTCCTTACACACGCTGGCAGAAAGCAGGTATCTATTAATTTATTTATCATTCATTTGTTTGTTCAATAATCCACAGTTAGTATACTCAGTTTTATCATTGTGTCTAACAAGACATTTTTGAGAACCCTCATTATAGAGGCATACGTATTATTATGTTTCATTTTTCTTACGCTCACTAATTTTAAACTGTCACTTGTTGCAGGCTGAGGAGCTGGGCAGATATTTTCGGAATAACATGTATCCAGGTGACAGTGGCAGTTCTTTTCATCTTATTTGTATAAAACTTTGTTTTGCTCTTCAGTGGACATAATATACATCAATATCTGATTTTCCTTTATATTCCCTTAATCGTTTACTAGTCTAAATGGGTATTTGAACTTTTAAGAATTAAAAAAAAAAAAAAAAAAAAATACTGTTTCAAGTGTTCTGGATGTGCTAGACGGTCTTATTTACATTGCATAAAATTCAAAGATTGCAAGGTTACTCATGATGCAACTTTAGTTATGTATTTTTCTTGGCTACTCATGATGAATTTTTACACAATTTCAGGTGAAGGAACTGGCCTGCTTCGCCTCCATAGCACCTATCGCCATGATCTTAAAATCTACAGCTCTGATGAGGGCCGTGTGCAGGTATAACGTCACCAGTGCTCACTATTTTATTGGTGTGTTACATTATTTACAAAAGTTTTGTTTGTAGATGTCTGCAGCTGCATTTGCCAAAGGCCTACTTGATCTAGAAGGGCAGCTAACACCAATCCTGGTAAGGCTTTTCAACATTTTTGGTACTCCTTTAGGAAATTGAGTTTGCATGACTGATTGTATTCCCTCTTTTTAGGTTTCTCTTGTTAGCAAGGACTCCTCTATGTTGGATGGACTTGAAAATGCAAGTGTTGAGATGGAGGAAGCAAAGGTTTGTCTTGTTTTTTCACAGGCTAGGGGGAAATCGGGAATATTGATAGTTGTAATTTGGGAAGCTTCTATTATGATAATAAATTGAGAAATATTTGCAGGCTAGGTTGAATGAGATCATAACTTCTGGTGTAAAGCCAGCACAAAGCAATGGAACATCTCCTTGGATGTCTGATGGAGGTGGACTGCCTTCCAATGCTTTGGAGCTTCTACCAAAATTGGTAACTACGTTTGATTTTCTCATCTACATATTGTATATATTAGCATGATAATGTGTAAATTCCAAGCTGTTACAAATGTTAGAAAATATATATATAAAAGTAATAAAATGTAGGTAAGCTTTATATCATCCTGGCATTGACTTCTAAATCCACTAGAGTTCAGTCACCAAGTATGGAATGGACTGTTATATATGCCTATGAAACTGTAATATGGATTGTATTCTTAGTTTCCTACTATTGTTTCATCAAAGAGAGGGGATTGAACTATAGAGTTTAACTGGGACGCGTTACCATCAATTAATGAAAAATCATCTAATAAGAAAAGGGAAAAAAGAACAATCACCTCGTCCCACCCATCTCAGTCCAATCAGTAAGCAACAAAACCCATTTATCTTTGTTGAATGGAAAAGGAACAATAAATAGTTTGAAGCAACTTTCACATCTTTTATTCCTTCTTCAGTTAGAGATCCTCTCTCCCCTTTGCTCTCCCAGAACTACATTCACATAGCAATCTTCAGATGAACAACGAAAGCCATTACTGTCTTAGTGCTATATATTGAACCTAAATACAAAACTTGCACTCACTTCTAGCCTAGTCGTGCAATGGTTTCAATCTGTTCTTTTCCATATTCTAACAATTATTTGATTGCTATTGTCATATTGCAACATTTTCTGCATAAGCTTGCAATATAATCCATTGCACTATACTATATGTTTCTTAATGTCTCTTACATAATGTATAGGTTACGTTAACTAAGAATGTCACTGAACAAGTGAGACAGCTAGCCAAAGATGAAGATGAGGAACTTATGACAAGCTCATATGATGTGATACTTCCTTATGACCAAGCAAAGGCCCTTGGTAAGACTAATATTGACGTTGATCGTATTGCTGCTGGATTACCCTGTGGTAGCGAGGGATTCCTTTTGATGTATGCTCGTTGGAGAAAGCTTGTAAGGGACTTGTACAATGAACGAAAAGAGTAAGTGCTACTATCTTTTTCTATTTGAATGTGGTTTTCTTTAAATAATTTCATCTATTCATTCCTTTTTATTGAAGGATCTTCATCTTTTGTTTAGAACATGCAAGGATATTTGACATTCTGAATCTCTGCTTTGCATCAAAACGGTGTTAAATTGGCATATGACCTTTCAAATTCTTGGAATTCATTGTACCTGTCAAATGGCATTAGTGAAAGAACTTGTGTTTAAGAAAGAATGAATGCTGAAAATAAGTTGTAAGTTAACAATGAGACAAATAATAATGTTGACATGTGAATTTACTGATGAATCTCTCGCATCGTTTACTGGCAGACGGTTCGACCTAACACAAATTCCAGACGTTTATGACTCCTGCAAGTAAGTTGTCAATTTAGATTGTATACCAAATTTATTCAATAGCTATTAGTTGTATTTGACTACATTGATCATCACTGTCTTCAAACTATTAAATGGATTTGAAACCCAATTTTACTACAAACTGAGTTTTGAGGATCCTTGTTCATGATCATGTTAACACTATGGTTCTTATATTTGCTTATTAAGTTATAAATCAAATTCATCAATTAATCACTGGCCTGTGCCATTATGGTCTTGTAATAATGTTGGGCTGTCTATGTACTGAGTAATATTTTATGTATATTATTTGTTGCCACGTGACAGATATGATCTTCTACACAATGGGCATCTGAAGTTAGATGGGCTGGATGAACTCTTCAAAGTTGCCCAGGTACAGGAATTTGGAGATGATAGATGATAGCTGTCCACTAGACATGTTGTCCCTTAACTTATTTCCAGCTATCCGTCTTTTATTGTTTTGCCTTGGCTATAGAAAAAGATCATTCTCCTTTCATTAGAAAAAAAACTCGCCAATTTCCGTCAGAAATGTTTGAGTATAAGTTTTTACAGGAAATGAACATCCTTTAATCATATAAAGAATACGTGGGTATATATCAGTATATCACAGTCAGCCCAAGTCATTTTATGTGTTGTAATTGCAGGTACTTGCTGATGGTGTCATCCCAAATGAATATGGCATTAATCCAGCACAGAAGCTCAAGATTGGTTCAAAGGTATGCTGCCAGGATTAATCCAGAATACTTTTTACGTAAGCAGAAAGAAAAAGAAAATTGAATCATGTTGTTGCAGCCGTAGACAGTATATGCACATAGAATTCTTGTTTCTGGCATTTTGAAGTCACTTGATGGTTATGTCTTTTAGGGAAACAGAGGAATCCATACAAATACCCTTTTTTCTCATCAAGTAATTAATTGGGTTCTTGTGACCTCTTTAGATACCTCGTCCGTTAGATCAAAATAATGTTTTACTTTCTATTGATATGCCATATTCTTTGTCTTTTCATTCAGATCGCTCGCCGTTTACTGGGCAAAATAATGATTGATCTGAGGAATACTCGTGAAGAAGCCATCAGCGTTGCAGAACCAAAGAGTACTCAGGATGACCCTTTGAAGTTAACAAATTCGGAGAAGGATGAAAAGGAATTCCACACAAAGCTTAATGTGAAGAATGATGACAAAAAATCTAGCATAATTGATATACCAAAGCTTTACAATAAGAATGAAGATGTGAGAAGATCTAGTATATCAAGTGACAGATCAATGGATCAGGAGGAGGATGAAGATAAAGAGATCAAATATCGTTTGGACCCAAAGTAAATATATGACCCTTTCTATTTGTTACTAGCCATTTATCTTTTCTAAATTTTTTTTTTAATATTAAGAAAATTTCATCCTTGTTGCCTCAGGTATGCAAATGTTAGAACACCTGAACGTCATGTTCGAACGCGCCTTTACTTTACATCAGTGAGTAACATATCTTCCTCTCCAGTTCTATATCTGATCATAGTTATTCTTGTAAGTTAATTTGAACTTTTGGATTGATAGGAATCTCATATCCATTCTCTAATGAATGTTCTCCGCTACTGCAACCTGGATGAGTCTCTTGAAGGAGAGGATGGCCTTATTTGTGAAAGTGCTTTGGAGCGTTTATACAACACTAAAGAGCTTGACTACATGAGTTATATAGTACTGAGAATGTTTGAGAACACAGAAGTAAGTAATCTAGTTTCCCGTGTTGATGTTTGAGAACACATAAGACTCATCTAGATTTACCGGTTAAATATGCCAGAGTAGTGTTAGTATTTATTTGGACAGGTTATGCTTAAATACTTTTTACACTGACCTTTAGTGTAAATTGCAGGTAGCCTTAGAAGACCCAAAACGATTTCGTGTAGAAATGACCTTTAGTCGTGGTGCAGATCTATCACCATTGGAGGTAATGCATTATCGAGTATACAAATGAATAGAAATAAGTTGTGTGATTTGTGTCCTAAGAAGTAAATTGTGCGAGTTGGCTTTGCTCTTCAGAAAACTAAGTTGTGTTTTCTTTCACTTGGCAGAAAAATGGCAGTGAGGCTGCTTCGTTGCATCAAGAGCACACACTACCAATAAATGGTCCAGAGAGGTTGCAGGAAGTGGGCTCATGTCTCACGTTAGATAAAATGGAGAAAATGATTCGGTCATTTGCTATGCCAGCAGAAGATTTTCCTCCACCATCAACTCCAGCAGGATTCTCGGGTTATTTTTTGAAGAGTGCAGCAGTGCTAGAGCGCCTGGTAAATCTCTGGCCTTTCCATAAGCATGCTAATTCTAATGGAAAGTAGCAAATACCTCGCTCCCTACCACCACCCTTTTCCCTTTATTTTCACATTCTTTTGTTGTTTTCATCTCTCTTCGCAACTTTGGTTGGTTGAACAACCGAGGTCGGTTTTGAGAACTTGTAAAGAAATTTTGGAAGCCTGGGAAGGAAAAATGTTGAAGGTAAAAAAAAATTTCCTGAGGTATTATTATTAGGATAAGTTAAAAAAAAAAAAGTGTAATCACCACTTTTTAGAGGTGGGGTGAGCATGTCCTCACATAGTTCAACCCAAATCTCATCTCACCAACCAAAGCAATGCATGTATATAAGATTGAGATGCCATGCAATAAATATAATAAGTGAGACTCGAGTGGAGGAGTGCTTTAGAATGAGGTAGAAGTCTATTCGTGGTTGGGAGAAAGATGGAGATAAAGTACGACTCAATTGCATTGCCGGGAAGAATGTGGAAAAAGCTCTCCTTGATTTTCCCCTCTTCTTATTCACCTTATACTTTAGATGCTTCCAGTTCCATCCCCAAGGGAGGCAATGTGTCAATCGTGTAAAATCCCACCATGGAATGTAAAGGATAGTCATTCCCATAGTGATATGTAGTTTTCTTAACGAAGAGAATTGGAGAGCAATGGGTGATTGGTGAAACCATAACCATTACTAACGACTGATGAAAGACATGTCACACCATATTCATTCCCATTTGGTATTTTTTTGGCTATTGTGTACGTCTGTGATTCTACCAAATTGCAAAGAGATGTGCTCAAAGTTGAGTTTCAGACCAGTCACCAAACTAGTGACATGGATTGAGATGAGCTACAATGTTTGTATTCAATAGGTCAAGACTCGTGTGGAGGATTTCTCTTGTTTTTTGAGTGGTCTGAAACTCTCATTGCAAGTCGTAATTGGATGAGAATGACATAACAAGTTAACAACACAACTAGCTAGGACTACAAAAACAAATTGTGCAAGAAAAGATATTATTGGACTCAGATAATCCAAATATGCAATTTACAACACGAAAGTTGGATACGTTAAGAATTCCCCAATAAACGAGCGTGACTCATACACTGAGCCACATAATATTATCTTGACCAAGTTCCAAGATTTCATGGGAACCATATCTGGATGTTTTCCATTCTTTCTATCATGAATGGTAGTACAGTAATAGCATCACGTCAACATCGGTATACGCTCTGTGCTGTAACAAAAAGATAAGAAGAAATGTAAACTCCAGGCTGCGGAACAAGAATTTCTTTTCTTAAGCATCCAAAAAAGCTCTCCATCGTCAAACAAGACTAGTAGCTTCTACACAACATCGAACACCTGTAAAACCATAAGTTATTATATGCAACAATGGAAGAATGTAACACACTAGTCAGTGGCCGCCAAGTACCCTATACTTGATAAACGCTTGCCGCTTGCTTAAAAGCTATGAATGTTCAGTGACTAACCAACTACAAACAAAGTTGCATCAGTAACCGAGAGAGACTTGAGTGCTCTATTTTCTCTCTAGCTGGTTCTCTGTGTAATTTTTGTACCACTGAGCACTTTTGCAGAGGGTCCGAGATGGATGAGAAAGCCGAAGGGTTAGAGGTGGTGGTGAAGGAGGCTGTGGATTTGGTACCAAAATAGAGTATCACCTTTTTTTCTTTCTTTCAGGTTTTGTTGGTTTTGCATAATTGAATTCTGAAGTGACTGGTTTGGTTTCAGGAGCACGTACCTATTGAAGAGGTATTCCTAACCTTGAGGTGTGACGAACATGGACTCACATCTGAGGCTGCTCAGCAGAGGCTGGCCCTTTTTGGGTACAACAAGCTTGAGGAGAAGAAGGTACTGCCTTTTTTGTTTTCTATGTTTCCTAATTCCTTGGAGCTGTCTAGAAGAAAACTTTGTTTCTTGTTGAATTATTTGGCCTAGACTACTTGTTAATATTTGAACCTTTGGGGGTTTTGGTTGGTTTTATACCACAGGAAAGTAAGGTTTTGAAGTTCTTAGGGTTTATGTGGAACCCTCTCTCATGGGTGATGGAAGCTGCAGCTATCATGGCCATTGCTCTAGCTAATGGAGGAGTTTAAGGTTTTTTTTTTTTTTTTTTTTTTTTCATTTCTTTTTTAGTGATTACTTTGGCTGTTTCTATATTCTTTGCTAGCCGAAGTTGTAATGAAAGAAATAATAACAGAATTTGGTTGGTTTGGCTTCTGTAGGGAAAGCCTCCAGATTGGCAAGATTTTGTAGGGATCATTACTCTGCTTGTCATCAATTCAACTATAAGTTTTATTGAAGAGAACAACGCTGGAAATGCTGCTGCTGCTCTCATGGCTCGTCTCGCTCCCACAGCCAAGGTTTCTAACCCAATATTCTATGCTTGTGTAGTTGTGTTGGCTTTCATCTTCTCCCTGTAGCTATTTAGAGTTGTATATAGCTTTTATACTTTATAGTCTTGATGAACATGCATGTCATGGCTGTTTTAGCACATTATCTGATTGTAATGTTGGTTAGGTTCTTCGAGATGGGAAGTGGATCGAGGAGGATGCTTCCATTCTTGTTCCTGGTGATATAATCAGCATTAAACTTGGAGACATTCTTCCAGCAGATGCCCGTCTCCTCGATGGTGATCCATTGAAAATTGATCAGGTGCTTTAGCAATCACACTTTCGCAAAACTATTTGATTAAATGGAGCTGTTTAGTCTAATTCTTTGCATTTGGTCTTTGAAGTCATCACTTACAGGTGAGTCACTTCCTGTGACCAAAAGCCCTGGTGACAGTGTGTATTCTGGTTCTACATGCAAACAAGGAGAGATTGAAGCGGTGGTCATTGCCACTGGTGTTCATACCTTTTTCGGCAAGGCTGCGCACCTTGTCGATAGCACGAATCAACAGGGTCATTTTCAACAGGTATGCTTGCACTAGGATGATTTATTTTCTCTCAAGTCTAAAGTATAAACTTTAACTGAAGAGTTTGATATAGTGGGAATCGGATTCAGTTTCTCTTGTTTTCCATATGCTATGTAGGTCTTGACTGCAATTGGGAATTTCTGTATATGTTCCATCGCTGTGGGAATGATCATAGAGATCATAGTCATGTACCCAATACAACATCGTAGTTACCGCCCTGGTATTGACAACCTGCTTGTGCTACTTATTGGAGGAATTCCCATTGCCATGCCCACAGTTTTATCTGTGACAATGGCTATTGGTTCCCACCGGTTGGCGGAGCAGGTTAGTTGCAGTAACTTCTCAATTTGCTACTTGCTTGTCAAGCCAAGGAAGGTTAGAATTAGAGCTAATATAAATGTTGCAGGGTGCTATCACTAAACGGATGACGGCAATTGAAGAAATGGCAGGCATGGATGTTCTATGCAGTGACAAAACTGGGACTCTGACATTGAATAAGCTTACAGTTGACAAGACTCTTTTAGAGGTTTGTTGGTGTTGTAGTTGTTACTTGTTAGGTTCTTAGCTTTCTTATATAGCTGTATTGCAATACCTGTTCCAACTTCTTTCTTGAATTTATTTGTTTAGGTCTTTGTTAAAGGGGTGGACGTAGATACTGTTGTTCTAATGGCAGCTCGAGCATCCCGGATTGAAAATCAAGATGCAATAGATGCTGCTATTGTGGGAATGTTGGCCGATCCAAAGGAGGTATGATGACACACATTGTTGGTGAATACCAACAATGTTACCGGAATTTCACCAACAATGTTACCGGAACTTTCTCCAGTATTAGACTTTCTGTATCTGTTTTTTCATGTGCTAAGCCTACTCATTTCTTCTTTGGACTATCAAATAGGCGAGAGCCAACATTCGAGAGGTGCACTTCCTTCCGTTCAACCCAACTGACAAGCGAACAGCTCTTACATATATTGACCTTGAAGGTAAAATGCATCGTGTCAGCAAAGGTGCACCAGAACAGGTATGAAAAGATCAGCTACTATAAAATAGTCTGGTTTGATGATTTCCCAGCTAATTGTAGTAATTCATGCCTGTGGTTTGATTATTAGATTTTGAATCTTGTGCACAATAAATCAGAGTTAGAACGCAAAGTTCATGTTATGATTGATAAGTACGCAGAGCGAGGATTAAGATCCCTAGCAGTAGCATACCAGGTAATGTTAGTTATCTTGTCATGTCTAGTATATATTGTATGTTATGTTCTTTATGGCTATTTATTTGCCTCCTTTTATAACTATGAACAGGAAGTTCCAGAGGGAAGGAAGGAGAGCCTTGGAGGGCCTTGGCAATTCATTGCGCTGGTGCCTTTGTTTGATCCTCCTCGACATGACAGTGCAGAGACGATTCAGAGGGCATTGAATCTTGGTGTGAATGTTAAGATGATTACAGGTGATCAGCTTGCAATAGCAAAGGAGACAGGACGTCGTCTCGGTATGGGAACAAACATGTACCCTTCATCAGCTCTTTTGGGACAGAAAAAGGACGAATCAGTTGCGGGTTTGCCAGTTGATGAGCTTATTGAAAAAGCTGATGGGTTTGCTGGAGTTTTCCCTGGTACTCTTTTCCACTCCTCTTTAGTTTTCAGTTATCTTCAACTGGGATAGATAGTTTATTACTAAGCTAAGCTGACATAAAAATTGCTTCAGAGCACAAGTATGAGATTGTGAAGCGTTTGCAAGCAAAAGGACATATATGTGGGATGACTGGTGATGGAGTTAATGATGCTCCTGCTCTTAAAAAAGCTGATATTGGCATAGCTGTTGCTGATGCAACTGATGCAGCTCGAAGTGCTTCTGACATTGTACTCACAGAACCTGGCCTTAGTGTCATCATAAGCGCTGTACTAACTAGTCGAGCAATATTCCAGAGAATGAAAAATTACACGGTAAGCCTCGGTTCAGAATGTGCCAAAATCGATCAATACTTGACTGGTAATACCATCTCGTATCAAGTAATTAACTTAACCTGTTTCTGTTGCAGATATATGCTGTTTCCATTACAATCCGTATTGTGGTTAGTTGATATCTTGCACCTTTGCAAGCTATGCTCCTTGTGTAATGGAAAAATCAACATTGACATGAGTTTACTTAATCTCGTATTTGACAGCTTGGTTTCATGCTACTGGCACTCATATGGCACTTCGACTTTCCACCCTTCATGGTTCTGATCATTGCTATTCTCAATGATGGTTTGTATTCACCTTTTACATATGACTTCTTGGAGTTTCCAATGAATTTACGCATGTACCTTTCCTAAATACTTCATGAATGCCAACATATGTATGGCATTTCTTCAGGTACTATAATGACAATTTCAAAGGATAGAGTGAAACCCTCTCCTATGCCAGACAGTTGGAAACTAGCGGAGATCTTTGCCACCGGTATCATCCTGGGTACTTACTTAGCAGTTATGACGGTCATTTTCTTTTGGGCAGCATACGATACAGACTTCTTCCCTGTAAGTGTGATTTTCTTGTTCCTATGTGGATATTGCTAATTATGTTATATGGGTGTTTTCTAGACTTGGTTTCTCTCTAACACTTACCTTTGTCATTTCCAGCGTCACTTTGGGGTTCCAAGCCTTCATAGAAAGGATAATGACAGCTATAGGAAGCTTGCTGCTGCAGTGTACCTGCAAGTGAGTACCATCAGTCAGGCTCTCATATTCGTCACCCGGGCACGTAGTTGGTCTATTCTCGAGCGACCTGGTCTTTTACTTGTAGCAGCTTTTGTTATTGCTCAGCTGGTGAGTGAAAGTTTTGGTACTATTATTTTGGTACTTGAATATTTTGATTATATTGGGAAAAGATCAGTTCATCAATGCTAAATCTCCATCCTGAGCAGATTGCTACACTCATTGCTGTCTATGCCGATTGGAGTTTCGCGGCGATAGAGGGAATTGGGTGGGGTTGGGCTGGTGTGGTTTGGTTATATAATCTCGTCTTCTATCTTCCACTTGATATCCTCAAGTTCATCATCCGATACGCACTGAGTGGGAGAGCCTGGGATCTCGTATTTGAGCAGAGGGTATGTAGGATAGGAGCATTATCACTCTAGTTTACTACTCTTTCTGTTTAATTTTTAATTTGCAATTCTTTGCTTTGCAGATTGCCTTCACAAGAAAGAAGCATTTCGGAAAGGAAGAAAGGGAGCTTAGATGGGCACACGCGCAGAGGACTCTCCACGGTCTGCAACCGCCGGACAGCAAAAAGTTTGGTGAACGCAGTTCTTACACAGAACTTAATCAGATGGCTGAAGAGGCAAAAAGACGTGCAGAAATTGCCAGGTACTACATTTTCTATATTCTATTCATTTAAGCTTTCAAAACATAACAAGTGTGATGAAGAG
This sequence comes from Fragaria vesca subsp. vesca, assembly GCF_000184155.1. Taxonomy (NCBI): domain Eukaryota; kingdom Viridiplantae; phylum Streptophyta; class Magnoliopsida; order Rosales; family Rosaceae; genus Fragaria; species Fragaria vesca. The sequence continues at coordinate 4,383,426 of NC_020496.1, read as the reverse complement.
GCAAAAAACATGGCATTTTTGCAGGCTGAGGGAGTTCGGCACCCTGAAGGGGCATGTCGAATCAGTGGTGAGGATGAAGGGCCTGGACATCGACACAATTCAGCAATCGTACACTGTCTAAGATGCGATTAATTTAGCTTATGGTTTGCAGTAGGACATAGTGTTTGCTTAAACATAGAATCATGTAACAAGTATGCAGTATGCTTATCCTCGTTTGTGTTTCGTGGAATTAAGGGCTTGGGAAAGGAAAGTTGTTACTTTCCTATGGAAAAGAAACAACTTTCCTTTAAGACAGGAAAATATGTGGGAAATTCAGTCCTTCCATCCTCCAAAGGATTCACTTTCCTTTCTACTTTCCCAACATTAAATGTGCATTAATTACATAGTTTAAATATATTTATATCCTTACTGAATTTTTTTGTTAAGAATTTTATCTATGAAACTTGTCTAACTATATATTTTAATATATATGAGGACATAAATGAGATTTCAATATAACTTAGTTTCCTTTCCTTGCACAAACCAAACATCAAAATGGAAACAAACACATGTTTTCTCATTGATTTCCCAACGTTTGTTGTTTGCAGCAAACAACAGAAAGGAATATAAGTTTCCCACTAATTTTCCTTTCCCGTGGGAAATACTGAGGAACGAATTTCTTTTCCATGTTACCAAACGAGGCTTATAGTAAATTAGTAATGCCACAAAAACTTATAATAAGTTTTTTTTTTTTAATCAAACCGAGAAATCTGGTAACAATTAGTAAATCACAAACTTATACAAAACTTAACAACAAAACTAGAATTTGATAATAAGTTTTTTTTGAATCAAACCGAGAAATCTGAGCAATTTTCGGTAACAATTAGTAAATCACAAACTTATAAGTAGTGAAATGAAAACTTAGCTTTATTCAGAATCAGCGGTGCTTCTCAACCTTCTTCTCAAGTTCATCTTTCTTGGCACCAACAACCCGATCCACCTCCTTCCCATTCTTCAAAAGCACAAAGGTCGGCATTGCCTGCACCCCAAACTCTTGAGACACTTCCTGTTTTCAGCCAAATCGAAACAAAACAATCAACATCCAAACTTGATCGCACCATCAAAAAACTTATAAATATCGAATCACGATGACGATAGAGTGAAACTGAACGTACAGATAGCTCGTCGACGTCGATCTTGGCGAAGTCAACGTCGGTGAACTTCTCCGCCATGGCGTGGATGGCCGGCTCAATGAACTTGCAGGGCCCGCACCACGACGCCGAGAAATCGATCACCAGCTTCACATAGGCAGCATTTCAAACTCAGATCCCTAATTTCAGAAGTCTTGAAGCTCAATTAGTAATTAGAGAAGAAGAACAAGTACCAGTTTGGAGGTGTCCTTGAATTCCTTCAAGTGGAGCTGCCACCTGGCAGCCGAGTGAAACGACGTCACTCGAGACTTCTCCGATGACTCCGCCGAGTCATCCGCCGCCGCCGGCCCTGCTCCAAGCAAGCTTGACAGAAACGATCCCATCCTTTCTTCTCTCTTTTTCTTCTTCTTCTTCACTCTCTCTATAAAGTCAATTCTAATTCACAGTTTGTTGACAACACTATTTCTAGTTGGCCCTGCCAAAACGACGCCGTCTACTTTATTATTCTACGTTAATCATTAAACGTATCGTATCCTATTCTACGTTAATCATTAAGCGTATCGTATCCGGCCGTAACCGACGACGGTCTATCAACTTCGAACTTGCATTTATTTGGTGCTAGTTTTACAAGAACCGGAAGATTCTCACTTCGGTGACAAGGGAACATGAGATATGTGTTTATTTTTAGAAGACTTAACTGCAATTTAAGGACATAACATGAGGTTTTGGATATTTGGTATGTTTGTTTATGATTATTGTTGACACTTGTTCATCTTTTATTAATGTTTGTCACTCATAAGTGACCATAGCTGGTCACCCAAGTTATTTCAGAACTTGACATTTCCTCATATTTCTTGGCGCATCACAAAATGCACATGAATTTGGAATTGAGATTATGAAAAACTTCAAGTTGCTATAGTTTGTTAATTTTTTTTTTTTTTTTTTTTTTTTTTTTTGCTAATGTACAAGCAACATGTCTCACCTAAATGCTACAGCTCTCAAAGTCACTTTGCTTCTTGTTCACAATAAGCCATTACCAAATAACGGGTACCCATTCCGATGGGAACTTTTTCGTCAGGACCCTCCCAGAAGGGAGCCTCATGGTAGAACCAAACTGGTTAGGAGGAAATTACAGAGAGGAGAGAAGAGAAAGGAGTTTAGAGATGCATAATTCATTGATATCCTGCCAATGGCTTGGAAGTACAAATATAAAGGGAAGATGTGGACTAATGCCACCTAGTTCAGCCAAAAGAGTCCTAGACTCTAGGAGACAAAAGGGGACCAGTTTGAAGTGGTCATGATAGCAACAGATCTGCCAGCATAGCTGAAAGGGATGGAGCTTCATTACATGTGATCCATCGATAACTAGGTGATTAGTATCAAGGTAATGGAGATGGTTCTAACACCTCACCTTCTCCTACCAGTTGCCAGTACCCTGACCTGAGAGATTCAAATTGTTCCTCTGTGCAGTTCTGTAATAATGCTTCCACTCGGAAATTTATCCCAAGAGACCCAAGGAATTGAGACTGAGTGATAGGGCCATGAACAGACACATCTCCTGTAGACATTAAGATTAAACCAACACATTCAATTTTTCAACCTCCAGTTCAACCAATCAATAGAAATATGATTCTAAGAGTAACACGATGAGACACCTGAAGCTTCCTCGGCTGAGTGCCTGATAGAAGCAAAACCAACGTAGGCACTGAAATCAGTAGATCCTGGATCATCTAGAATGTCAACAAATTTATGTTTCCGAATTGCCTGAAACAAGACATTGCAAAAGTTAGGAAGTAGCAGAAGAACTCATGACTCACAACTCAGAAGACTAGCAGAACTAGCAATGGTAAGGTAACAGACCTGCAGACTATCAGAGACTACTCCATTCTTGTTCCTGGTGACATAATCAGCATTAAACTTGGAGACATTCTTCCAGCAGATGCCCGTCTCCTCGATGGTGATCCATTGAAAATTGATCAGGTGCTTTAGCAATCACACTTTCGCAAAACTATTTGATTAAATGGAGCTGTTTAGTCTAATTCTTTGCATTTGGTCTTTGAAGTCATCACTTACAGGTGAGTCACTTCCTGTGACCAAAAGCCCTGGTGACAGTGTGTATTCTGGTTCTACATGCAAACAAGGAGAGATTGAAGCGGTGGTCATTGCCACTGGTGTTCATACCTTTTTCGGCAAGGCTGCGCACCTTGTCGATAGCACGAATCAACAGGGTCATTTTCAACAGGTATGCTTGCACTAGGATGATTTATTTTCTCTCAAGTCTAAAGTATAAACTTTAACTGAAGAGTTTGATATAGTGGGAATCGGATTCAGTTTCTCTTGTTTTCCATATGCTATGTAGGTCTTGACTGCAATTGGGAATTTCTGTATATGTTCCATCGCTGTGGGAATGATCATAGAGATCATAGTCATGTACCCAATACAACACCGGAGTTACCGCCCTGGTATTGACAACCTGCTTGTGCTACTTATCGGAGGAATTCCCATTGCCATGCCCACAGTTTTATCTGTGACAATGGCTATTGGTTCCCACTGGTTGGCTGAGCAGGTTAGTTGCAGTAACTTCTCAATTTACAACTTGCTTGTCAAGCCAAGGAAGGTTAGAATTAGAGCTAATATAAATGTTGCAGGGTGCTATCACTAAACGGATGACGGCAATTGAAGAAATGGCAGGCATGGATGTTCTTTGCAGTGACAAAACTGGGACTCTGACATTGAATAAGCTTACAGTTGACAAGACTCTTCTAGAGGTTTGCTGGTGTTGTAGTTGTTACTTGTTAGGTTCTTAGCCTTCTTATATAGCTGTATTGCAATACCTGTTCCAACTTCTTTCTTGAATTTATTTGTTTAGGTCTTTGTTAAAGGGGTGGACGTAGATACTGTTGTTCTAATGGCAGCTCGAGCATCCCGGATTGAAAATCAAGATGCAATAGATGCTGCTATTGTGGGAATGTTGGCCGATCCAAAGGACGTATGATGACACAATACCAACAATGTTACTGACAGCTTGGTTTCATGCTACTGGCACTCACATGGCACTTCGACTTCCCACCCTTCATGGTTCTGATCATTGCTATTCTCAATGATGGTTTGTATTCACCTTTTACATATGACTTCTTCGAGTTTCCAATGAATTTACACATGTACCTTTCCTAAATACTTCATGAATGCCAACATATGTATGGCATTTCTTCAGGTACTATAATGACAATTTCAAAGGATAGAGTGAAACCCTCTCCTATGCCAGACAGTTGGAAACTTGCGGAGATCTTTACCACCGGGTATCATCCTGGGTAGTTACTTAGCAGTTATGACGGTCATTTTCTTTTGGGCAGCATACGATACAGACTTCTTCCCTGTAAGTGTGATTTTCTTGTTCCTATGTGGATATTGCTAATTATGTTATATGGGTGTGTTCTAGACTTGGTTTCTCCTCTAACACTTACCTTTGTCATTTCCAGCGTCACTTTGGGGTTCCAAGCCTTCATAGAAAGGATAATGACAACTATAGGAAGCTTTCTGCTGCAGTGTACCTGCAAGTGAGTACCATCAGTCAGGCTCTCATATTCGTCACCCGGGCACGTAGTTGGTCTTTCCTCGAGCGACCTGGTCTTTTACTTGTAGCAGCTTTTGTTATTGCTCAGCTGGTGAGTGAAAGTTTTGGTTTTATTATATTGGTACTTGAATATTTTGATTATATTTTGAAAATATCAGATCATCAGTGCTAAATCTCCATCCTGAGCAGATTGCTACACTTATCGCTGTGTATGCCGATTGGAGTTTCGCTGCGATAGAGGGAATTGGGTGGGGTTGGGCTGGTGTTGTTTGGTTATATAACCTCGTCTTCTATCTTCCACTTGATATCGTCAAGTTCATCATCCGATACGCACTGAGTGGGAGAGCCTGGGATGATCTCGTATTTGAGCAGAGGGTATGTAGGATATAGGAGCATTGTCACTCTAGTTTACTACTCTCTCTGTTCAAGTTTTAATTTGCAATTCTTTGCTTTGCAGATTGCCTTCACAAGAAAGAAGAATTTCAGAAAGGAAGAAAGGGAGCTCAGATGGGCACACGCCCAGAGGACTCTCCATGGTCTGCAACTGCCGGACACCAAAAAAGTTTGGTGAACGCAATTCTTACACAGAACTTAATCAGATGGCTGAAGAGGCAAAAAGACGAGCATAAATTACCAGGTATTACATTTTCTATATTCTATTCATTGAAGCTTTCAAAACATAACGAGTGTGATGAATAGGCAAAAACATGGCATTTTTGCAGGCTGAGGGAGTTGAACACCCTGAAAGGGCATGTCGAATCAGTGGTGAGGATGAAGGGCCTAGACATCGACACAATTCAGCAATCATACACTGTTTACGATGCACTTCAGCAAACATACACTGTCTAAGATGCGATTAATTTAGCTTATGGTTTGCAGTAGGACATAGTGTTTATTTAAACATAGAATCATGTAACAAGTATGCAGTATGCTTATACAGTAAATTAGTAATGCCACTTGACAACAAAACTAGAATTTGATAACGTGATGAAGGATAAAGTGTACAGACAAAGAGATAGCAAGAGAATCATCATCTTATTCATTGATAGGAGCCCTTTATATAGGGAATTATACAATACCAATATGGTAAGGATATGAATACATAGATCTAGTCTAACTACATATCCTATTGGCATAAGGCCAAGGCACACATAGAGAATATCCTAGAACAATAATAAGTTTTTTTGAATCAACCCGAGAAATCTGAGCAATGATTGGTAACAATTAGTAAATCACAAACTTATAAGTACTGAAATGAAAACTTAGCTTATGCAGAGTGACGGAACTTCTCAACCTTCTTCTCAAGTTCATCTTTCTTGGCACCGACAACCCGATCCACCTCCTTCCCCTTCTTCAAAAGCACAAACGTCGGCATTGCCTGCACCTCAAACTGTTGAGACACTTCCTGTTTTCAACCAAATCGAAACAAAACAAGTAATCACTATCCAAACTTGATCGCATCATCAAAAAACTCAAAACTATAAATATCGAATCACGATGACGGATAGAGTGAAACTGAACGTACAGATAGCTCGTCGACGTCGATCTTGGCGAAGTAAACGTCGGTGAACTTCTCCGCCATGGCGTGGATGGCCGGCTCAATGAACTTGCAGGGCCCGCACCACGACGCCGAGAAATCGATCACCAGCTTCACATAGGCAGCAATTCAAACTCAGATCCCTAATTTCAGAAATCTTGAAGCTCAATTAGTAATTAGAGAAGAAGAACAACTACCAGTTGGGAGCTCTCCTTCATGGAATTCAAGTGGAGCTGCCACCTGGCTGCCGAGTGAAACGACGTCACTAGAGACCCCTCCGATGACCCCTCCGATGCCGCCGCCGCGTCCCCTCCTAAAAAGAATGACAATACCGATCCCATCCTTTCTTCTCTTTCTTCTTCTTCTTCTTCACTCTCTCTACACAGTCGATTCTAATTCACAGTTTGTGGATAACACTGTTTCTAGTTTGTGGACGCCATCCACTTTATTATTCTACGTTAAGGATTAAAAGTCATTATTGCCCCCCGGTATCCGACTTATTTACGGATCGTATCCGACTGTAAAACCAACGACGACTTCAATCTCATCAGCTAATCGAGTCCAGTCTTATGATGTCTATCAACTTTGAACTTGCATTTATTTGGAGCTAGTTTTACAAGAACTGGAACAACAACAAGAAGCAAATTCAGAGCTTGACATTTCCTCATATTTCTTAGCGCATCACAAAATGCACATGAATTTGGAATTGAAATTATGAAAATCTTCAACTTGAAGTTGCTATAGTTTGTGTTAAATTTTTTTTTTTTTGTCTAATGTACAAGCAACATATCTCACCTAAATGTTACAGCTCTCAAAGTCACTGAAATGGAACTGGAACACCTTGCTTCTTGTTCACAATAGCCATTACCAAATAACGGGTACCCATTCCGATGGGAACTTTTTCGTCAGGACCCTCCCAGAAGGGAGCCTCACCTTCTCCTACCAGTTGCCAGTACCCTGACCTGAGAGATTCAAATTGTTCCTCTGTGCAGTTCTGTAATAATGCTTCCACTCGGAAATTTATCCCAAGAGACCCAAGGAACTGTGACTGAGTGATAGGGCCATGAACAGACACATCTCCTGTAGACATTAAGATTAAACCAACAAATTCAATTTTTCAACCTCCAGTTCAACCAATCAATAGAAATATGATTCTAAGAGTAACACGACGAGACACCTGAAGCTTCCTCGGCTGAGTGCCTGATAGAAGCAAAATCAACGTATGCACTGAGATCAGCAGATCCTGGATCATCTAGAATGTCGACAAATTTATGTTTCCGAATTGCCTGAAACAAGACATTGCAAAAGTTAGCAAGTAGCAGAAGATCTCATGATTTACATCTGAGAAGACTAGCAGAACTAGCAATGTTAAGGTAACAGACCTGCAGACTATCAGAGACTACTCCATTCTGACCATAATCAATTACAAGAGCACCACCCCCATCAGAAGCAATTCTATCAGCGATACTTTGAGTTAACTCCATTGATGCAGGGCAAACCTCAACATGATCAAGCTTCTTTATTTCTTCCATCCCAGCCCATTTGCAACGTTTCGCCAGATAAAGTGTTGCTGGTGTAGGCTGTGAAGAAAGAACAAAGCGGAACCTAAACAATGTTTATAACAATTTTATAACCCATCTCTCTTAAAAACACTAATTGTATTGGACATAATGTTACATCCTTACTTTGAATCTTCTGAAACATCCACCATTTTCTCACACCAGCCACGAGAAGCCCTCTGCAAAGAAAGATTAGTAAGTGAGATAAGAATAAGAAGATATGCAGAGAATGATCATTTTGAAGACACAGGTTAGAAAAGACCATACGAACCTGAAATTGATGAACTGGTAAAGCATCATAAAACTCATGGGCGATGATGATAGATGGTACTGGCACGACAGTGAAGAAAGTTATAGTAAACAACTGTAGTTGTCCGGGAAGAAAAGAAACCGTCATATTCAATCTTCTAATACCATACACCATCCTAATAATATAGCAACAAATTTTTAAAATAAGTTATTTAGCTTCAGAATGGCCACATGATAAGAGCGTAATGGTTACCTTAAACTTATAGATGATCACTATGTTACAAACTAAACATTAATATGTATGATATAAATCATGTCGAGTTAATTGAGTTACTATTAGCATGCTATAGTATTTGAACAGACAGTGAGGTGAAAATCATGTGTTAAATAGTAAAGAGACATAAGTATCTGCTACATATCTGATATCTGATGCATGTCCTATTTACTTCTCATGACATAGTCTTAAGGAAATCAAAACTCAACCCTCACTTGAAGAGCTAACTAGAGTATATGCAAAGAAGTACGCAATCAGTCAACTGCTAAGACGAACACCATTGAAATAAGCTCATTTCTAGGAGTACCAATTATAATAAAACCACTCACATCCTGAAGGAACCTTGTCCAATGTGGCATGCCATGACACAGGAGCATTAGCCAAAGTGCTGACAGCCCTTTTATCGGCCGTGTCAGCCTCACTCTCTTCATCTACACATTTGAGGGCCTGTTGCTGGAGCTTCTGTAACGCAGGGCTGCACTCCACCATGTGTACATGCAACGAATCAGTGAAGCTCTTAAACTTCGACACACCCTACACAGCACAAGAAAGCAAAGAAAAAAAAAAAAATGAAATCATTGCATCTCCATTTCTATAGCATCAAACAAGAAACTCAAACGAGGAGAGACTAGGGGAGAGCCATTTCCATACCCGAAGAAGGTCGGCCATGAGTGTCCCCCTCCCCGGACCTAGCTCTACTAAGTTGATTTTTCCTGGCTGCCCCATTTGCTCCCATAGAGACATTGCCCAAACACCAACCATCTACAAATCAAATCAAGAATCATTTACGTATCGAAAATCAACACAATCATAAAAAACCACTGAGCAAGAAAAGCCACCTCCCCAAACATTTGGCTGACTTCTGGAGAGGTAATGAAATCACCTCCGGCCCCAAACACATCCCGGTTCATGTAGAACCCAGCTTTCGGGTTCGTCAGAACCTCCTCCATATACTCAGCCACCGAGATTGGGCCGCCACGAAACTAACACACAAATCAAACTTACTTTCAAATACCAAGAACCACCGCTAAACCTATCAGAATTAAAAACAAGAACAAAAAAGAAAAAGAATCGAACCTTGATGATGCCTTTGAGGTGCTTGACGAGGTCAGAGTCGGAACAAGGCTCATGGGAATGCTCTGCCATAACAGAAAAACTGAATCAAACCCGATAATGAAAAGCAGTTCGAAATGTTTAAAAGGGGAAGGTGGGAATTACCGGCGGGATTGCAGAGGTCGGAGCGGTCGATGGAGATGGTGGTGGAGGGGGGTTGTTGGGGTGAAGAAGAAGAAGAAGAAAATGGGCAACGAAGCAGAGGAGGAGAGTGTGGTGGGGTGAAGTGGGCAGCGGCAAGGCGACGAGAAGTGGAAGCTTGGAGAAGTAGACGTCTCAACATTTTGTGATGCTTTGCAGGACGAGAGTGGAAGCGAGAGTGGAAGTGAAACCAACGATTTGAAGTAGGTACATGGAATGGGATTTAGTAGTTTTGTATGTAATGAGTGGAAACAAAGGAGGGTTTTCATCTTCGGGGATGTAGCTCAGATGGTAGAGCGCTCGCTTAGCATGCGAGAGGTACGGGGATCGATACCCCGCATCTCCATTTCTGTTATTTCTTTTTTATTTTTTGGAGAAAAAAAGGAAATCAAAGTCACATGATCAAACCGATCATTTTGATCATGTAAAAACATTGCATGGCTAGGTTGATTGATTCGAATTCTATCCTTGATTCAAATCGACGGCTAGGATCACTTCGTCCTTTTTTGTCCCTTAATTCATGTCCCGCAGGTGAGCGGGCCTGGTATTCTTATATCAGGTGTCTTCTTTATGATCTTACATACATATTAATTTTAAAATTGCTCGATTGGACATAATAAAATTAGATTTATTTTCGATATTCAACCAATAGGTTAATCAATGAAAATGCCCACTTATAATAAAATGTTATTTAAGTGATTTATATGTCATACGTACTCATGCCTAAACATACAAAACATACTTGTGCTTTGACCGAACCAAGAAACTTAGGGTACGTTTGGTACCCGGTACTACCTAAGCCAGTCTTAAATAAGGAGTGAAACAAAGCTAATTCCATGTTTGGTCTCTCTCGGTACTAAAATTAATGGGCTTAACTAGGACCGGTTTTTTTATTTCTCCTCCTTAACCGGTGTTATCGTGGGTACTCCGAAAATCCTACCTTAGATAAGACCTCACTAATCTCACTAACCTCTCTACGCCTCCTCCACAACTCCTCCACAATCATCTCCCAGATACGCATCTGCTCCGCGCCCTCCGCTCCCAGACCCGCGCCCTCTCCCGTCCTCAACCTCCTCCACCCCCTCCCTCGGCTCCCAGACCCGTGCCCTCTCCTGTCCTCAACCTCCTCCACCCTCGCCCTCGGCTCCCAGACCCGCGCCCTCTCCCGTCCTCAACCTCCTCTTTGACCCTCGCCCTTGGCTCCCAGACCCGCAACCCCTCCCGTCCACGCCCTCGGCTCCCAGACCCGCATCCGCTCCCGTCCTCAACCTCCTCTCTAATCCGCACCCTCGTCTCCCAGACCCGGTCCGTCCTCAACCTCCTCTGACCAGCGTCGTCGACACCTCCAAGGCCAAGCTCGCCGCCATCTTCTTCCCGGATTCGTCAACAGGTATGTCCATCTATTTCTTCATTTCTCTCTTTGATAATTAATTGATCAGTTTAATGTTGATTCAGTTTAATTGTGGTGAATTGTTATCTGTTTGATGCTTGTTTATCAAAACAAACATTGGAATACTAACTGTTTGGTTCTTAATATGTTGATTCTGACTAAATGTTACTGATATCAATGTTAACTAAGGCATGCAAGTCTATTCATACACTTATTTGTTTGTGGTGAATTGTTGGTTGATTCAATTTTTTTACTTTTAGATATGGATGGAAGAAATATGTTATTGATCTTGCTGTTGGAACTGTGACATTTAGAGAATGTCTGTTTGTATAATCCTTGTCAAAATTTCAATGACCAAGATTGTTAGATGTTAGATTGTTATTGTTAGATGACCAAGATTGTTTAGATTGTTAGACTAAGATTGTTATGTTTAGAGTAGTCTAGTCCAATGCATCACCAAACATGAGACATCTCTAATTTAGAATTTTTTTTCCTAATCTCATGCAACACCAAACGTGGCCCAGTATTAGTACAATTTAAGACAGTCCACACTAGTGCAGGACAGTCTTAAAAATTAAGGAGGTCTAACCCAATACCGGGTACCAAACGTGCACTTACCGTGTTGAAACTAAACCACTATTACTTCGGATGATGCCATCTATTGTCTCTTTTTATTTGGTAAAAATAAGGAAACACCGGTGAAACTACCCAAGCCTAGCTAAAGTCATAAGGTTGAGAATAAACTACCTTGAAAAGACCAACGACTGTGCTGGGAAGTTGCTTCCTTGTGATCTCGATATTTCTGAGTTTCCACCAGTCACCTTCCACGAATTGTCCTTCACATTATAATCCCATATAAATGGTACAAACCCCGAACCTTTTAATTGCACACAACACAATCAAACACTACGATCATTTCTCTTTCAGTTTTTCAACTCCTCTATCTTCTACCTAGCTAGTTCTACACCAACTCAAACAAAATGACCAAGACAAAACCAACCCTCCCAACCAGCACCAACAACTGCCACCCTTCTCCTACACATGTTGCTGCTCAATTCACTCTTAGCTTGCCGTCCGTTGTGTTCTTTAACCTCACAATAACAACCCTCACAACCATGTACCGCGCCTACCAGCACAGAGACATCACCTTGCTCGCTTTCCTCGCATTCGTCTACGCATCCTATTTCATCCTCCATAACTGTGTAGAGGTCTACAGCCGACTTCCCAAGGGCGAAAAGTCGACCAAGAAAGAGCTGCTGAGGTTCACTTTGTGGTTTTTGCCAACAGTAGTGTTTTTTGGATTTGCTCTTGAGTTTGGGACGTTCATGCCCGTGACTGTGGTTGTGCTAATGTATTGTCTCGCCATTGCTAGCAGCTCGTTGCTGTTCTATGCTCACTATATTCAGGATGCTCAAAAGGGATATAATGCTTGCGCTGATGATCAGAAGAAGAGTAGCAGCAACAAGCATGATCATGTACCAAGTGCCCAAAACATTGTGTAAAAGTGTGTTAAAAATGGAGATGCGGGGTATCGATCCCCGTACCTCTCGCATGCTAAGAGAGCGCTCTATCATCTGAGCTACATCCCCATATTCGTTGTCCAAACCAAACAAGTAAAAATCTACTACAAATTCTGTTCCAGATTAAAATTTTGTTGATTTGACACATTAATATTGTTACAAATTAAGAATTTGCGGTACTGTACGTCTTAAGACTTCTAGCTAATAAACCTGTTGAGCTTTATGGTTAATTAGGACAGGTATGGCCGGTCGTATGGGCACAGTTGAGGTTGTGCTGCTTATGTCTAAGATCATTACTAGGGTTTAAACTGATGTAGCTCAATCAAATTAAATCGCGGATTAATAATTCCCCAATTGACATCCATCGCCTAGAAACATATCCTAGTCATCAATCAAATGTTTCTAGGCGGTGGATGTCAATTGGGAAATTATTAATCCGTGAGTTAATTTGATTGAGCTATATCAGTTTACTGTACACTGAATTTGTTGTTTTTGCATATCCGACTTTCAAACATTACCTCCATGGCTCCATTCTAACGTTTTTAACCATTTGTTTGGTGATAACAGTTTTCTCTCTAGAGAAATACAAATTTGTAGACCAGGAGTAGTGAGTACAATAAGAAAATGACGGCTAAAACTGCTACGTATATGACCTAAGGAACACATGTTATAATCTCTCAAAGTTCAGTCCATGAGGTATGGGATCGGGTCCTTATCTAATAACAATTAGACTTTTGACTAGGAGAGGAACATATTACTTTAGAGCAAGTTACTAGAGCAATTAGACCCAAAATATATCGATCTTCCTCTCTCAAAACCAATTAAGCCTGCTTTACAAGGTAGGTATATATTGATCGAACTTGCATATATAATAGAATTAAACTAAAGAAACACTAATGAAGATTAGCCTGATCGATTCGATAAACTAACAAGTTACGTCAAATGACATAGAGATCGATCGAGAAACTTCAGTGAACCATTGCATATATACACCAGTTGTCTCTTACACTTTGATCGATCACTTGTGCATGTATGTTGATACATTGAGAATTATGAACATTATTGTCATTTAGTTTTCGAATTTAAGTTAGCTTCTTAGGTTTATTTGATGCATCAAATGGATGTCAGGAACTACTAGGTCAAGATGTAGAACGATGAGGCGCTACTAGTAATGATCTTAGACATAAGCAGCACAACCTCAACTGTGCCCATACGACCGGCCATACCTGTCCGAATTAACCATAAAGCTCAATAATAGACTTTGATTATGAGTGTAAAGGGAAGCACACTCATGCTGTGTTCATTCATAGTCTTTTATAGACGCTATACATCAACTGATCGTAGAGATAGACTTTACATGAGATTAGAGTCTATCTCTTGACAACAGAAAGAAGAGGGAATTACAAAATTCAAATACAAGATCATTAAGCCTATCTATAGTTATCGTACAGTTAACTGACTAAGAGGATTATCATGAAGAGACCAAGATAAGGTAGAACTGTAGAACACAGCAGCAACTATTGAGAAGAAGCAGGAGAGGATAAGTTATGTCTGTTACTCAACAAGTTTATTAGCTACTCAACAAGTTTATTAGCTAGAAGTCTTTAAGACATACAGTGTCGCAAATTTTTAATTAAATTAAATTCAGTTTACCCTCCAAATCTTTTGTGGCAAAATCAGTTCAGTCCAATTTTTGAATTCCCCTCGAAATATGACATCACCAAAGCTGTTGGAACTGACAAAGGGACCCATAATTTCAGACATTTTATTGAAAATGAGGGGATAAAGTTGAATTATGGGTCCCTTTGTCAGTTCCAACAGTTTTGGTGACGTCATATTTTGAGGGAAATTCAAAAATTGGACCTAACTGATGTGTTTACAAAAGTTGAAGGGGCGAACTTATTTAAAAAAAAGTTACAGGACTGAACTGATTTTGCCACTAAAGATTTAAGGGGTAAACTGAAATTTTTTCTTCTTAATTTGTAACATTATTAATGTGTCAAATCAACAAATTTTAATCTGGAACAGAATTTGTAGTAGATAAATACTTGTTTGGTTTGGACAACGAATATGGGGGATGTAGCTTAGATGGTAGAGCACTCGCTTACCATGCGAGAGGTACGGGTATCGATACCCACATCTCCATTTTTTACACTTTTACACAATGTTTTGGGCACTTGGTACATGATCATGCTTGTTGCTGCTACTCTTCTTCTGATCATCAGCGCAAGTATTATATCCCTTTTGATCATCCTGAATATAGTGAGCATAGAACAGCAACGAGCTGCTAGCAATGGCGAGACAGTACATTAGCACAACCACAGTCACGGGCATGAACGTCCCAAACTCAAGAGCAAATCCAAAAAACACTACTGTTGGCAAAAACCACAAAGTGAACCTCAGCAGCTCTTTCTTGGTCGACTTTTCGCCCTTGGGAAGTCGGCTGTAGACCTCTACACAGTTATGGAGGGTGAAATAGGATGCGTAGACGAATACGAGGAAAGCGAGCAAGGTGATGTCTCGGTGCTGGTAGGCGCGGTACATGGTTGTGAGGGTTGTTATTGTGAGGTTAAGGAACACAACGGACGGCAAGCTAAGAGTGAATTGAGCAGCAACATGTGTAGGAGGAGGGTGGCAGCTGTTGGTGCTAGTTGGGAGGGTTGGTTTTGTCTTGGTCATTTTGTTTGAGTTGGTGTAGAAATAGCTAGGTAGAAGATAGAGGAGTTGAAACTTAACTGAAAGATCGAGAAATGAAGTGTTTGCTGAAAGATCGAGAAATGAAGTGTTTGATTGTGTTGTGTGGAATTAAAGGATTCGGGGTTTGTAACATTTATATGGGATTGATTACATGTGAAGGACAATTCCTGGAAGGTGAGTAGTGGAAACTCAGAAATATCGAGATCACAGGAAGCAACTTCCCACTTTTCAAAAAGAAAATGAAAAAAGGAAGCAACTTCCCAGCACAGTCGTTGGTCTTCTCAACCGTACGTATGACTTTAGTTGTTTACTTTTAGGTATGCTTGGGTTAGTTTCACCGGTGTTTCCTTATTTTTACCAAATAAAAAGAGACAATTGATGGGTATTTTCAACTAAGCCATGCGTTTTACTATTTTCAAATAAATAGGCACAGGGTTAGGGTTAGACCTTCCATATACATAATCCATGAATTGAAATTAAGTTTGAATTGACCCAAAAAAAAAAAAAATTA
>NC_020496.1:4365482-4367233 GCF_000184155.1 Fragaria vesca subsp. vesca | reverse complement strand
TATATATATTGAAGTGCTTTTCATTAATACTAGCTAGGTGATTTGTAATCAAAATGGAAAACGACACTAGTTACAAGGAAATGGTTTCTATACAAAAAGACAAATGATATTTGAGGTTGAGAGAAAAGTTTTAGTACTAGCTTGTGTTTAATATAGGAGCAGAACTCTAAACAATATATGCTATATGTTTAATTTGGCATGACTCACAAAGATACACATTCTCCATTTTAGGTGATATTGGCAGTGATTAGATATTGGGGAAGGACTAAGAGCATTAGCAATGCTAATTATTTTTAAGTTTTAGTCAAATTAGTTAAAATGTCATTTTGGCTAGCCACTTTAGAAATGTGGCTGCATCAATGCTCTCTATTTTAGTTAGCATTACATCAACATTATTCTTCAAATTCTTCAAATAGAAATTAAATAGTTTAAATATATTTATATATCACATAAAATATCTTACAAGGAATGTATTAAATTATAGCTAGCCTCGTCTGAGTCATCTCGCTAACTAAATATAGCTAGCAAGATAGCTAAAAGTTATAATAGCTTAAGTTTGGCTAGTCTGCTGAAGCTCCTAAAACATCAAAAAAAAGCTAAACATGCTCTCTAAAATAGCTAAAAGCTAAAATAGAGAGTCTGCTAAAGTTGCTATAAGGAGCAATAACTTTAGGCCATTTACGGATATAAACGGACATAGCAATTTTGTCATTTACTACTTGTCTCATTACACCCCCTCAAAGCACAAACCCTACTATTCATCTCTCTTTCTCTCTCTCTCTCTCTTAAACTTATGGCTGCTCACTTTCTCCAGAAACAAGAGAAAACCGTCTCCAAAGAAACTCCTTCATCAATGAGAAATTTGCAAGGTAGATCGCCTCTCAGATTCATCTTTAAGTCTTTAAGGCAGATTTTTGTCTCTAGAAAACGCAGCTTGCAAACCTAATTGACTCTGAGATCCAGAGGGTGCTAACAGAGACAAATGAAGTAGGTGCCGCTCGTGTTCAAGAACTTCAAGTATTGGTTGAGAGAATGGGATTCGACTGCAAAAAGACTTGGCTGAGAAGGAATGAGTGTTGTAGGTAACTCAAACCAGGCTCAACGATTACATAGCCAGTGCGAATGTAATAGGTGTCGAGGCAGTTGTGGAGTTTATAGAGTTTGTGGGGACCAAAAAACGTAGTACTAAGGAGTGGATGTTTTTCTTGACGAAGATCGAAATCGGGATTTACATCTCCGTGGTTGAGACACTTGCAGCTAGGCAGAAAAAGAGGAACCATTGGATGAAATGGAGCGGACTTGCACTTGTAATTGTTCTCCTCATGAGCCTAATTGAGATCGTTGTGGTGCAATTGAGCAGTAGGAACCCAGTTTTTAAGAATGAAAAAGTCAACCTGAGAAGAATAAGATGGATATTGGATGTTTATGGAGCTCTCATATCTATCATCGTGATCGTGCTTTTTGCTTTGTCATTCCGGTTTCTTTCAGCACTTCACATTGCTTTATATGCTAGCACTTTCAGTGGTTGCATATTGTCATATTTTCTTTTCTCTTTAGTACTACTCTCTACAGACTACATGACACAAAAACAGTAACCCACAACGGGCAAAAGCACATTCTCCATTTTAGGTGATATTGGCATAGATCAGATACTGGGGAAGGACTGAGGAGCAATGGCTTTAGGCCATTTACGGATATAAATGGACATAGCAGTTTTGTCATTTGCTACTTGTCTCATTACACCCCCTCAA